>NW_027362769.1:397598510-397749035 GCF_046119375.1 Phyllobates terribilis
AACCTGATTTAAACAATAGATCATTTTTTGATGACAAATTCCCTTTACAGGCCGGACCTCCCTCAATAAAAGAAAAATAGAGATAACATTTACGCATCTGAAAAGGTTAATGTTACGGCAGATTGGTGTCTATCCCAAGCATTGTGTAGGCGATGCGGATATCATTACCGACATTGAGGCGTCGCGATAATACAGAGAAGTAAAACGCGAGACCTCTGTGTTAGACGGGAGGCTGTGCCGCCATTATCCTATAGGGAAAGTACTGGTGACCCCGAGGGTCGGCACTTACACGGCAGAATGGAGGATTTCATCAGCTTCCATGTGGCGTACTGGATGGGACCCTTGAACGTCCCATGACACAGGTCCTTGGAGAGAAGCGTGTTCCCAGCCACCATCACATCCTTCTGCTGCTCCTGGCACCTGGACATTGCGGTGTACAGATTAGCACGACCCGGAGCAGAAATCACACATCAGTCACAGAAAATACGCCGCACACTTACTTCTCAATGAACGACTTGATGCCCTGCAGAAAGAAAAGAAAGAGCGGGGATTAGGAAAACAGAAACGAGAGCCAAGCAGCCGGCGCCATGAGACTCACCGGACGGCGGCACTTACCGTGAGGAATGAGATGGAGTCGGTGTCGTCCGCCCGCTCGTTGGCCATGGTGATGGTCTGCTTAATGTTGTCCTGGCTCTCCTGCATCTTCATCATATTGGCCTCCATCTCCTTCAGAAGGTTCTCGCCTTGTTCCTTCAGGTTTTCCAGAAGCTTCTCCTCTTGCTCCCTTAAGAACGTGCGCAGCGTCTCGAACTCTGACACAATGTGGAGTCGGGACTCGGAGACATTGCTCTGATGTGGGGGGGGGGGGGGGGGGGGGGAAACGACGAGAATCACTCAGGACGTCGGCGGGAGACACGTACATTCTGCTTCTCTGCGCTGTCGCTCACCTTGTGCTGCTCCACCTTCTCCTTCTGCTGGTCGGTCAGCTGCTCCGTCACCTTCTGGGCTTCTTCTAATGGGGCCACGATGGCCGACAGCTCGGTCTGCGGGTGATGTAATGCTAGTGATTAGGTAAATGTCCTATCTGCGGCCGTCAGTATCGAGGGTTTCCTCAGCACTTACCCTGTACACCCCGACAGCGTCCAGGATGGGCAGGAAGTTGTGACTGGCGTGTTTGAGCGAGTCGCGGCAGATGACGCAGCTCAGTGTGCCGTCGTCCTTGCAGTACAGCTTCAGACGCTCGTCGTGCTCAGGACAGTTCTCTGCCAGTTTCGGCTTCCCGTTCAGCTTCGAAGGGGTCAGGGAGGTGGCGCTGGTACCCACGGACTTCTTCACCAGGTTGGCCAGGGCTCGGTTGGTGGTGTACCTCTGGTCGGTGATGACTTCCTTGCAGTCTGGGCAGGTGAAGGATTCCTGCCCGTCCCAGGCCTTATCGATGCAGTTTCGGCAGAAGTTATGGCCGCAATCCACCATGACGGGATCCTTGAACAGCTCGCTGCACAGGAGGCAGGTCAGTTCTTCAGCAAAGTCCCCGGACGCCATCACCGAATTGGTTGAGGAATCATTTTCGGCATCAACTTTTACTTTCTAAAGAAATAAAAAAAAAAGTAAGGCAGGAGTCATCCTGGGGTAGAACCTTAATAATGGTGGTGTCATAAATCAGAAAAGGGGAGAACTGTACAAATTATAGACGGCAACAAGCGTGATGGCAGAGATGTGTCGGGCAGATTCACACATCCGTGATCCACGGTCTAACCCAAACTGAACAGCCTCGAAGGCACAGGAGAGTGGGATGTTCACAAATCAGAGGCAAAAAAGACAACAGGTCTAAAAAATAATAAATCTGCATTCTGTGCAGTGACTGCATGGAGCTTGTGATGAGGGAGACGTAGAGGGGTGAATCCTTACTACAGAAAGGACGAGAACATCCGCCGCCATGTGCCGGACAAGCATGACATAAGAGCGTCCTGAAGAGCCCGGCTCAGAGGACAACAGACGTGACCTCAGATCTCTGAGAAATCCGCTGCGTACAAGAGCTGAGCTCCAATCCACCAACGTACGGAGAAGCCCGGGAGACCACCGTAACGCCACCTTACCTTTGCGTCAGGTGTGTCATTATCGTTTTTCCGTTTCAAGGAAGCTTTTCCGTCTTCGGTCACTTCTGGCTCCTCTTTCACTGGTTTGGGGATCACCAATCGGGTTTTTTCCACCCATTCGTTTTGGCGACGGTTCACTGCGGAAACAAGCGAGCTCAGGTGAGCAGGCGGAGGAACGAACGTCCTCTGCTCGACACTTACACAAGACAGCTGATGGCTGTCGGCAATCTTTCCCGGATTCCCCCCCATACACATGGATGTGCGGTTCATTCATGTGCTGTGACGCGATACAGCTTATAATCTCAATCAGCCAGATGATTAGATTTGTTAAGCCAAGAGAAATACACTATTATCACTGTGTTAACTTGTAAATGTATGTGTATTTCTGTGGCTGGTCAAGAAGGTCATATGTATTTGTAACACAGTAAAGTATGTTGAATAAAGACCTAGGTCCATCCACAGTAAATGTACTACTACAGGTGTAATATTTAGTCTAATTTAACTGTAACCCACAATGTTATGTGTATCGAGGAAATCGTCCAGCCCTTTTTTGAAAGCTGTTATCGTGTCGGCCATTATTACCTCTTGTGGTCGGCGTTCCACAGTCCGACTGCACTTACTGTAAATTTGTAGAAAACTGAATGTTGACTTCTCTTCGTTTTGAAAACGGATGTTTGATGCTAATGACATATTATACTAAGCTAGCTAGACGATTATTTACAAGAGCCCCCTCCTATACCAACTATGTAAATAGATTAGCTCAAACAATGAGCCCTGTGAGTAATGCCTTCCCTAACTCCTTACCTGTGAATGTGTCCTTGAATGGACAACTGTAACTATTTTAAGGGACATGTGCTTCTGTAGCAGTCAGATGTTAAACAGAGTTTAGAAAGAGACGTCACAGGGAGAATCAAACATCAGACTCTCTTCAGACCATCAGCTTGGAAGCATGGCTTTAACCAAAGACACAGATTTGGATTCTACATGATTCCAGCCTCAGGGTATATGGCCCTGACTGGAAAGATACGGATCTGCTCCACTGACCATCAGAGAGCCCATGGATACAGTTGGGGAGACCAGGTTGGGACGACGAAGTCACCTGGAACCCGTGGAGACATTCGGAGAAACCAGATTGGGACCAGTCGGTCATCTGGCCCCATGTAAACTCTCGGAGAGACCAGGGTGGGACCCTTGGGTCTCCTGGCCTTGTACCTTGATGGACTGCTAGCTTCCTAAGCTTGCCGTCACCTTCTCTCTGTGGGGGGCCACTGGTTGAGATAGTTGGTCCTGGAAGTCCTAAAGTCGCAGTTGCTCTATTCCCATCGGGCCAGCAAAGGGTGAGGACTGTGTAATTTTACACCATGTTGGGTGTTCGCTAGAATTGTTTTATGTGTTTATTGCCTGTTTTGCGGTTCAATAAAGTATTGCCGCGCTGTTTTACCCTCACCCTGTGTTTTCTAAGTAGTATTACACCCACAGAAGACCCCGGGTCTTCACATGTGCTTTCTATGGGGAGATGAAACCCCGTCATCACTCCTCTGACAGCTGAGGATCTCCTAGAGAAGCTAAGGGTCCGGCAGATGAGCTCGCTCTGACCAAACACCATCTCCTCCAACATCATGGCAGTCGGCTACCCATCCATCCGAGCATTTCCCCAATCCTCACAAACAATGATAGAGAAGCCACATTCAAGCCCCAGAAGTGATTCGAGTGGAGACCCGAATACGGGCAGTCAGAGATGAGCAGGGGCCCGCTTCATTAACCGTCTATAGGACGGCCGAGTACTGAGCTTCACTATGTGTCCGTCCTATAGAAAATGACTGGAGCGGAGGTTGAGCGTGCGTCTCTGCTACGTGTAGGACGGGGCTGCAACAGTAGAGATCTAGAACCCTGTTCTTTAGGATCAGGAGGGTCCCAGGGGCCAGACCCCAGTGATCTGGATAGGATCCTGGAGGGGGATAACTTGTGTTTTTTGGGAATAACCTCTTTACTGTGATTTTGGCACATTAGGTACTGACACCTGTAAATTGTTATCTTTGAAGGACAGGAGGGTGGGCGCCGCTTTCCTCCGCCGATTAGTAGCAAAGTTAGAACAATTTGGCTGCCAGAACGCTCCTGAACTGCCACCAGCACGTCCCTTAAAAGGGGCTGTCCAGGATTGAAATATTCATGGCTTATACTTAGGACAGGTCATCAATATCAAAACGGTGGAGGTTTGACACCCACCACCCCTCTATTCAGAGCTGATAAAGAACAGCTCCATACACCGCGTAGTGGCCGCACCCGGTACTGCGGCTCAGCGCCTCGCACCACGTAGTGGCCGCACCCAGTACTGCGGCTCAGCGCCTCGCACCGCGTAGTGGCCGCACCCGGTACTGCGGCTCCTCATGCCGTGTTGTGGCCGTGCTCGGTACTGCAGTAGGAGCGGAGTTGTGGTAGGAATGGGAAGCTTTTAGGCCATGTACACACATTGTATAGTTGGACGCAGGAATTTCTGCAGCTCTTGGCGGGAAAAACGCAGCTATAAAAACGCACGTATTGCCCCTTTTGACTGATTTGAGTGAAGTCATTGGTGGAAAACGCGGCAAAACTGCACAGAGTATGGACAAGCGGCAGATTATCTTCTGCATCAAATCTGCAAGTCAGAAAATAAGCAACGTGTGCATGACGACACTTCAGGCTTCTCATTCACTCTCCTAGCACGAGGATTGCTTCAGGTTTTGCTAGCAAATCTGCATGGCATGAAAGCACCAAACCTGCAATGTGTGAACAAGCCCTCGGGCTTGTGCAGACGTTGCAGATTTGGTGCGTTGTTTTGCAGGGGAAGCCCCTCAGGAGGAGCCAGTCCCGCGGGGGGCCTCAGGAGGAGCCAGGCCGGCGGGGAGCCCCCCCCCCCCCCCCCCCACCAGGAGGAGCACCCCCCCTCAGGAGGAGCCAGGCCCGCGGGGAGCCCCCCCCACCAGGAGGAGCCAGGCCGGCGGGGAGCCCCCCCCCCCCCCCCCCCCACCAGGAGGAGCCAGGCCGGCGGGGAGCCCCCACCCCCCCTCAAGAGGAGCCAGGCCGGCGGGGAGCCACCCCCCCTCAAGAGGAGCCAGGCCGGCGGGGAGCCACCCCCCCTCAAGAGGAGCCAGGCCTGGGGGGAGCCACCCCCCCTCAAGAGGAGCCAGGCCTGCGGGGAGCTCAGGGACCGGATGTCCACATTGGAGGGGGGGCACCAATGACCTGATGTCCTGTCATTCCCGGCTCCAACGATCGGACACAGACGATAAACCTCAAGGACTTACAGCCGACGTAATGGACGAAGAACTCCTCACGGCCCGCCTGCTTATTCATCCGGGTCTTCAGCACCTCCGCGTCATCTGGAAAAAAGAAGAAGATGGGATGAGAGAGCACAGCTAGCCGCAGATACAGCGTGTACACCGGCCGCGTGCTCTGTGTCACATGTACCCAGCGGTGCCGATGCCGGGGCGTCAGGGGAGGAGGCTCAACACCGCGACACCCTCACATCCTGCACCATCAGACAGCAGGCGTGTACTGCCCCCATGTGGAGAAACACTGACTGACAGGAAGGAGACACAGGACAGTCAGCGCTTACACGGCAGAGGGAAAATGAAAGCCGGGCTGTGATTGGTTGCTGTGGGAACACAGTCTGCACTCATACAGGACTCGGCCCCTCATGATGGCTGAGCCCACCGCCTATATTGGGGTTGGACACTTTAACAGGAAAAACAATGTTGTGGCGGCCGCGCTGCTTCCTCCAGGAGAAACAGCAGAAGTAGCGATGGCGTCTGACAGATCTGAAGCCGCACATCCCCCGTACAGAGGGCCGAGGGGCCGGAGGCAGCCACAGCCTGGACCATGGCGGCTGTGTGTATAGATGTGTAACAGCGAAGATGCACGATCACCCATGTATATAGTGGTATGTACAGTATACAGGGATGGGGCCTATCACTATCGGTAGGAGCTGTCCAGTGTATACATAGGGATCGGGCCTATCACTCACAGTATATATATAGTATATAGGGATCGGGCCTATCACTCACAGTATATATATAGTATATAGGGATCGGGCCTATCACTCACAGTATATATATAGTATATAGGGATCGGGCCTATCACTCACAGTATATATATAGTATATAGGGATCGGGCCTATCACTCACAGTATATATATAGTATATAGGGATCGGGCCTATCACTCACAGTATATATATAGTATATAGGGATCGGGCCTATCACTCACAGTATATATATAGTATATAGGGATCGGGCCTATCACTCACAGTATATATATAGTATATAGGGATCGGGCCTATCACTCACAGTATATAGGGGTATACACGGTATATAGGGATCGGGCCTATCACTCACAGTATATATAGTATATAGGGATCGGGCCTATCACTCACAGTATATATAGTATATAGGGGTATACACGGTATATAGGGATCGGGCCTATCACTCACGGTATATACAGTATATAGGGGTATACACAGATCGGGCCTATCACTCACGGTATATATAGTATATAGGGGTATATAGGGATCGGGCCTATCACTCACGGTATATACAGTATATAGGGGTATATAGGGATCGGGCCTATCACTCACAGTATATATAGTATATAGGGATCGGGCCTATCACTCACGGTATATACAGTATATAGGGGTATACACGGATCGGGCCTATCACTCACGGTATATATAGTATATAGGGGTATATAGGGATCGGGCCTATCACTCACGGTATATACAGTATATAGGGATCGGGCCTATCACTCACGGAAGGAGCCGTCCTGCCTCTTGCACGAGTAGCTGGCTCCGATCTGCACGATCACATCCTCCTCCACGTCCCCGTCGTCTCCATCTCCGCCCTCGTCGTTCTCGTCGTCCTCCTCGTCCATGGGCTCGTCGGGGTTGTCCGCCTCCTCCTGGGTGTCTTTCTTCTCCAGCTCTGAGGAGACATCGGGCTGCACTGCGGAGGCCATAGCTGCGGGACCGGAGAGCGGGAGCGACCTGGACACCGTTACCTCACACACACAGGAGCGGGGACCTGAACAACGAGGCTGGACTGCGCCGGTTTCTTCACAGCTAACAGCGCATGCGCCGTCCCCTTCACTGCTAACAGCGCATGCGCCGTCCCCATGCAGCTACCGCCACTTCCGGTCTGTAGGACAATGCAATGGCGGCCTCCAGCCCTGCACGTGGTAGAGGCTTGTGCAACCAGCAGAGGGCACTGTACACCGGCGGGGGCGGAATAGGCTGCAGAGAGGGGCAAGCATGCAGCACGTAGACTTACACTGCAAAGCAGCATGGTTTTATTTTTTACATACACACATACATATACAGGGTTGGACTGGCCCACCGGATAACCGGAGAATCCTCCGGTGGGCCCGCCTACCCACCCATCTACCTCACTTCTCATTTGTAAAGCAGCTCCTTCACATTGCGCCTATCTGCTCCTGTATCTCGTCCACGCTCCTTACAGGGAGGTGAGCGTTTCATTCGTTACCCGGCTGCAGGGCTCATTGGCCGTGTGAAGTGCAGCTCCTTCACAATGCGGCTTCACTACTGATCGTTATGGCACTGCTCCTCCGAGAGCAGCGCTGGCTTACTGGTACAGAGGCAGCACAGTCACAGCAGACTGTGTGCTGATCCGCTACTGGCTTCCGATCAGCTGTTGTGTGTCTGTGCCTGAGGCTTTTCACTGGGGCATAGGTCAAGTTCACACGATGCGTTTTTGAAGCGTTTTCGCAGCTGTCACGAAAAACACTTGGTCAGACCTTGCAGCCCTCTTGCTCCCCCTTATCCTGCTGGTCAAACACGGTATTGACCGAGGATAAGCACGGGCGCAGCCTCTCTAATTTATGTCGACTATTGTGGCACGTGATGTCACAGGACGTACAGTACAGACCAAAAGTTTGGACACACCTTCTCCTTTAAAGATTTTTCTGTATTTTCATGACTATGAAAATTGTACATTCACACTGAAGGCATCAAAACTATGAATTACCACATGTGGAATTATATACTTAACAAAAAAGTGTGAAACAACTGAAAATATGTCTTATATTCTAGGTTCTTCAAAGTAGCCACCTTTTGCTTTGATGACTGCTTTGCACACTCTTGGCATTCTCTTGATGAGCTTCAAAAGGTCGTCACCGGAAATGGTCTTCCAACAATCTTGAAGGAGTTCCCAGAGATGCTTAGCACTTGTTGGCCCTTTTGCCTTCACTCTGCGGTCCAGCTCACCCCAAATCATCTCGATTGGGTTCAGGTCTGGTGACTGTGGAGGCCAGGTCATCTGGCGTAGCACCCCATCACTCTCCTTCTTGGTCAAATAGCCCTTACACAGCCTGGAGGTGTGTTTGGAGTTATTGTCCTGTTGAAAAATAAATGATGGTCCTACTAAACGCAAACCGGATGGAATAGCATGCCGCTGCAAGATGCTGTGGTAGCCATGCTGGTTCAGTATGCCTTCAATTTTGAATAAATCCCCAACAGTGTCACCAGCAAAGCACCCCCACACCATCACACCTCCTCCTCCATGCTTCACGGTGGGAACCAGACATGTAGAGTCCATTCGTTCACCTTTTCTGCGTCGCACAAAGACACGGTGGTTGGAACCAAAGATTTCAAATTTGGACTCATCAGACCAAAGCACAGATTTCCACTGGTCTAATGTCCATTCCTTGTGTTCTTTAGCCCAAACAAGTCTCTTCTGCTTGTTGCCTGTCCTTAGCAGTGGTTTCCTAGCAGCTATTTTACCATGAAGGCCTGCTGCACAAAGTCTCCTCTTAACAGTTGTTGTAGAGATGTGTCTGCTGCTAGAACTCTGTGTGGCATTGACCTGGTCTCTAATCTGAGCTGCTGTTAACCTGCGATTTCTGAGGCTGGTGACTCAGATAAACTTATCCTCAGAAGCAGAGGTGACTCTTGGTCTTACTTTCCTGGGGCGGTCCTCATGTGAGCCAGTTTCTTTGTAGCGCTTGATAGTTTTTGAAACTGCACTTGGGGACACTTTCAAAGTTTTCCCAATTTTTCGCACTGACTGACCTTCATTTCTTAAAGTAATGATGGCCACTCGTTTTTCTTTACTTAGAATTTGTATTATGGCGAGAAAAAAGCAGCTAACAGTCTATTCTGTGTATCCACCTGATTTCTGCACAACACAACTGATGGGCCCCACCCCATTTATAAGGCAAGAAATCCCACTTATTAAACCTGACAGGGCACACCTGTGAAGTGAAAACCATTTCCGGTGACTACCTCTTGAAGCTCATCAAGAGAATGCCAAGAGTGTGCAAAGTAGTCATCAAAGCAAAAGGTGGCTACTTTGAAGAACCTAGAATATAAGACATATTTTCAGTTGTTTCACACTTTTTTGTTAAGTATATAATTCCACATGTGATAATTCATAGTTTTGATGCTTTCAGTGTGAATGTACAATTTTCAAAGTAATGAAAATACAGAAAAATCTTTAAATGGGAAGGTGTGTCCAAACTTTTGGTCTGTACTGTACTTAACAAAAAAGTGTGAAACAACTGAAAATATGTCTTATATTCTAGGTTCTTCACAGTAGCCACCATTTGCTTTGATGACTGCTTTGCACACTCTTGGCATTCTCTTGATGAGCTTCAAGAGGTAGTCACCGGAAATGGTCTTCACTTCACAGGTGTGCCCTGTCAGGTTTAATAAGTGGGATTTCTTGCCTTATAAATGGGGTTGGGACCATCAGTTGTGTTGTGCAGAAGTCTGGTGGATACACAGCCGATAGTCCTACTGAATAGACTGTTAGCTGCTTTTTTCTTGCCATAATACAAATTCTAAGTAAAGAAAAACGAGTGGCCATCATTACTTTAAGAAATGAAGGTCAGTCAGTGCGAAAAATTGGGAAAACTTTGAAAGTGTCCCCAAGTGCAGTTTCAAAAACTATCAAGCGCTACAAAGAAACTGGCTCACATGAGGACCGCCCCAGGAAAGTAAGACCAAGAGTCACCTCTGCTTCTGAGGATAAGTTTATCTGAGTCACCAGCCTCAGAAATCGCAGGTTAACAGCAGCTCAGATTAGAGACCAGGTCAATGCCACACAGAGTTCTAGCAGCAGACACATCTCTACAACAACTGTTAAGAGGAGACTTTGTGCAGCAGGCCTTCATGGTAAAATAGCTGCTAGGAAACCACTGCTAAGTACAGGCAACAAGCAGAAGAGACTTGTTTGGGCTAAAGAACACAAGGAATGGACATTAGACCAGTGGAAATCTGTGCTTTGGTCTGATGAGTCCAAATTTGAGATCTTTGGTCCCAACCACCGTGTCTTTGTGCGATGCAGAAAAGGTGAACGGATGGACTCTACATGCCTGGTTCCCACCGTGAAGCATGGAGGAGGAGGTGTGATGGTGTGGGGGTGCTTTGCTGGTGACACTGTTGGGGATTTATTCAAAATTGAAGGCATACTGAACCAGCATGGCTACCACAGCATCTTGCAGCGGCATGCTATCCCATCCGGTTTGCGTTTAGTTGGACCATCATTTATTTTTCAACAGGACAATGACCCCAAGCACACCTCCAGGCTGTGTAAGGGCTATTTGACCAAGAAGGAGAGTGATGGGGGGCTACGCCAGATGACCTGGCCTCCACAGTCACCAGACCTGAACCCAATCGAGATGGTTTGGGGTGAGCTGGACCGCAGAGTGAAGGCAAAAGGGCCAACAAGTGCTAAGCATCTCTGGGAACTCCTTCAAGATTGTTGGAAGACCATTTCCGGTGACTACCTCTTGAAGCTCATCAAGAGAATGCCAAGAGTGTGTAAAGCAGTCATCAAAGCAAAAGGTGGCTACTTTGAATAACCTACAATATAAGACATATACTTAACAAAATAGTGTGAAACAACTGAAAATATAATTCCACATGTGTTAATTCATAGTTTTGATGCCTTCAGTGTGAATGTACAATTTTCATAGTCATGAAAATACAGAAAAATCTTAAAATGAGAAGGTGTGTCCAAACTTTTGGTCTGTACTGTATATATACCACCAGTTCCTTCCAGGAACGTATATATACCTCCGTCCAGCCACCTTCAAACCACAATATCACATAAATACTGGTATACTGCCACCACCGATCACTTAACAGGTGGATCGGGTACCCGTTAGGTAACGTGAATTAGCGGGTGAGGAACATGTTTGCTCGACATAGGACAAAAAGAACGAAGCTGGTAAATAATAATGATTTACTCCTGAAAGTGGGCAGTGTTTACAAAAGATAATCAAGATATTATAAAATAGAAAATTTACATATATGCATAAAACAGTTATTAAAATAAAAGGGATAAGTAATAGCAAAACCTGCGCCACGAGGTGATGGTCTCCGATTCTGTGGGGGGACGGCTCCCGGGAAATTAGATGTGATTCCTCCACGCAGCGAGGAGTGCATGCGTCTGACGTCCCGGGGTAAGAATGAAGTAAAATGGCCGTTCTGGTTTTTAGTAAGGGGTCAAAACACTAAGAGACACCCATGTTGTTTACCTCACACAGGGGCTCGGTTTTGTGAACCCACCCAGCTGCATAAGACATAAAAATCCTTCAGATTTCATATCTTGATATGGGGGTGTCCCACATCCAAGATGGAGACATCATGTTTGCCGTCACCAATATTCATGAAGATGGATATCAAATATGATATCTCTATGACGCTCAGAAGCTCAGTACCCATTTCCTGGGTTTCCGGTGGTCTCTTAGTTATGCAAGATATACTATTATAATTGTAAAGAGGTGAGCATTCCAAAAATGTGGTCCCTGTGTTTGTGACAGTCATGTGCATTATTAAACTCGACATTAAAAGTTTGTCCAGTTAAACAATAGAATTGGAGGGAAAATCCAGGGTATGCCAGTATGCTTGCTGACGTTTTATGGCGGTTATAAAAATTCCTTGTTTGAGAGGGAGCAAGAGAAGTTCTATGTAGCCTCTTCCAAATGAGCAGGGGGTGGAGATTTAAGACATCTCTTATTTTTAAAAATAGGACAAAAATACATTTTGCCTGACACCTCCCCCTTTTTAGACTGCGCTATGGAGGTAGGACCTTCTTGTACTCCTCCAGGCGTATCTCCGGAGGCTCCCCTCGCCGGGACAACCCATCGGCATTGCCATGTTCGCTGCCTTTGCGGTGTTGAACGGTAAAGTAAGGCTGTAAGCGGTTGAGGGCCCATACCATGGCCAGGCACTCCTTCTCTATGGTGGAATAGGCCACTTCCCTCGGGAGCAGTTTCCGGCTTAGCTACAACACGGGGTGTTCTTGGTTCCCCGAGTCGACCTGGCTGAATACAGCACCGACTCCAAACTCACTGGCGTCGGTCTGTACAAAGAGTGGCCGTGTGCCGTCGACCGCCTTTAACACAGGAGAGCTGCTCAGGGCAGTCTTCAAAGCCCGAAAGGCCACCTCGCATTCCTCTGTCCATTTGACTGAATGGGGTAGGCTCCTCCTGGTGAGGTCTGTCAAGGGCTTCGCAAGGCTACTATAGTCTTGTACAAAGCGTCTATAGTACCCTGCGGTGTCCAAGAAGGACTGCACCTGCTTCTTGGTCCTGGGGGTGGGCCAGGACACGATAGCGTCCACCTTCCCAGGCTCTGGCTTCAGAGTACCCCCACCTACCTGGTGCCCCAGCTAGTGGACATCATTCATGCCCATCTGGCACTTTCCTGGCTTGATAGTCAAGCCCGCCTTGTGAATGCGCCCGAGCACCTGCTGCAGATGCTCGAGGTGATCCTCCCAGGTGGGACTGAAGACGGCAATGTCATCCAGGTACGCCACTGCGTACCTCTCCAGTCCCTGGAGCAGGTGGTTGACCATTCGCTGGAAAGTGGCAGGGGCATTTTTCATGCCAAAAGGCATGACCGTGGATTCATACAATCCGAAGGGGGTGATAAAGGCGGACTTCTCCTGGGCCCCGGGGCTCAAGGGAATCTGCCAATATCCCCGACTCAGATCCATAATGGAGAGATAGCTCGCTCTGGCTAACCGCTCCAGCAGCTCCTCAATGCGTGGCATTGGTTGTGCGTCAGAGGCTGTGATAGCGTTGAGCCCCCTGTAGTCCACACAGAACCGGGTGGTCCGGTCCTTCTTTAGCACCAGGACTACAGGTGAGGCCCACGCGCTCTTGGACCGCTTAATCACCCCCAACTGCAGCATCTCCTCGACCTCCTGGCGCATGACATGCTGCACCTCGTCGGAGATTCGATAGGCTGTCCGCCGGAGTGGGGCATGATTCCCGGTGTCCACTTCATGGACCGCCACTTCAGTCCTGCCAGGCAGGTTGGTGAACACTGCTTGGAAGGGTTTCAGCACTGCTTCCATCTGAGACCTCTGGTCTGCGAATAGTAAGGCACTTATCTCTACATCCTCTAGGGACCCGCTGGCCTTCGCTTGGGCGAGCATGTCCAAGAGGGGGTCGTCCTCCCCATCCTCGGGCAGGCTGCAGACCGGTAGGACACAGGCTCCACGTTCTTGATGAGCCTTCATCATATTGACATGAAAAGCCTTCCGCCTACCCCGCGCGTGGTCAAGAGTGATCACGTAGGTGACCGGGTTGAGCAGTTGGTGAATGACGTACGGGCCTTCCCAGGCCGCCTGAACTTGTCCTTTGGTACTGGGACCAGCACTCACACCTTCTGACCCACCTGATAGGTCCGCTCTCGGGCGTTCTGGTCGTACCAATGCTTCTGGTCAGCCTGGGCTTGCGCCATGTTGTCATGCTCCAACTGCGTCAAGGTCTGCATCTTGTCACGGAAGCGCATGACATACTCCACGATGGACACGCCTGGGGAGCTCGGCTCTTCCTCCCAGAATTCCCTTATCAACCCAAGGGGTCCTCGGACACGCCTGCCATACAGGAGCTCAAAGGGGGAGAACCCTGTCGAGGCCTGTGGAACCTCTCTGTAAGCAAATAAAAGGTGTGGGAGGTAACGCTCCCAGTCGCGTCCCTGGGTCTCAACCAGCATTTTTAAGATCTGTTTGAGGGTACCGTTGAATCGCTCACACAAACCATTGGTTTGGGGATGATACGCGCTCGATACCAGATGCTGCACCTGCATTTTCTTACATAGGGCCTCCATTAAGCGAGACATGAACTGGGTCCCCTGGTCGGTAAGCATCTCCGTGGGAAAGCCTAATCGCGAAAAGATGGCCAAGAGCGCGTCCGCCACCTTATCCGCCCTAATTGAGGACAGGGCTACTGCCTCCGGATACCGGGTAGCATAGTCTACCACGGTAAGGATGAAACGTTTTCCAGAGCTGCTGGGTATGGCCAGTGGTCCCACAATGTCCACAGCAATCCTCTGGAAAGGCTCCTCTATCACTGGCAAAGAGATCAGGGGGGCTTTGGGAGCCGGCCCTGACTTTCCCACTCTTTGACACGTGGTACAGGAGCGACAGTAGTTCACCACATCCGTCCCCATTTTGGGCCAATAAAAGTGGGGAGACAGCCGGGCCTTGGTTTTGCTGACCCCCAAGTGTCCAGCGAGTGGAATTTCATGGGCGAACCGCAACAACTCATCCCTGAATTGGTAGGGGACGACCAGCTGTCTTTCCCTCAGGCACTCCTGTTGGGGTGTACAGGGAACTGTCTCCCGGTACAACCTCCCTTGGTCCCAGAATACCCTCTCCTTATCTGACTTGGAGGTGGGTTTCTCAGCGAGGCTCCTTAACGTCTCCAGGCTAGCATCTGAGTGCAGAGCTGCCTGAAACTCCTGGCTGGAGGAAGCCAAAAGTGAGGTTAAGGCCACGTCCTCACTGGGACCCTCTGGGACCGGCTCTGGGTCCATACCTGATTCTGTTATTCCTCTGTCCGAGGAGGGTCCAGAAGGCAGGGCATTACTTGCGTTCTGGGCACTCTGACTGCGGGTAACAGCGGCTATATAGGCCGTCTTCCCGGGGAATAACACCGTCCCATCAGCCTGCGCGGCTATGAGTACTACTTCCCCATCCTCCTCCATTACCTCAGGCACAGTACTACATATGGGGCAGCTACCATCAGCCAGGTCACCATCTGTTGTTTCTGGCACAGCACCACCTGCTTCATGGTCCCTGTGCCTCTCCCCATTACCCTTAGCACTGACATTTGCTCCTGCTAGGGGATCCTCAACAATATCACCCTGCAGCGTGACATGGCTGAGTTCTCCTGTACCTTCCAGTACATCATCATCATCATCAGGTAAAGCATTGACATTCCCATTATCAGCATTATCCTTACCAACCGTATCAGATCGGGGAGGGGTGTCAGGGACATAATAAGCAAACATCCTCCCCAAATCAGTTCCCAACAAAACATTTGCAGGTAGATTTCCAGATACTCCCACTTTCTTCACCCCACTCCCCGCACCCCAATCAATAAAAACCCGGGCCATGGGCAAGGGGCATCGGACGCCCCCAATCCCGGTGACAGTCAGGGTCTTTCCCGGAATAAGCTCTTCAGCGGACACCAGTTCGGGTCGGATGAGGATTTGTTCGGCCCCAGTGTCCTTGAGGCCTACAGTGACAATGTTCCCCACCATGACAGACTGCAAGTTTTCACAGGCCCTCCCAACCGGCCCACCCACCAAAAGAACTGATGCATTAGGCCCTGGGGCCTTGGGTGGGGGGTTCTTCCTCTGCTTGTCTGGGCAAGTGGCGCTGAGATGACCAGTCTGGTTGCAGAAATAACACCTGTGGGCATCAGATGCAGGCCGGGCATTGGTAACGGGAAAAAGGCCTCCGGAAGGTCTGCTGGCAGGGGCAGGGATGGTGGTTGATGGCTTACCCCCTTTCCAGCTGGCGACGACCGACTTCCGCACCTCCGGTCTCTGGTTGGCCTCGTAGGTGTCTGCGATCTGCGCTGCTTTATTGGCATCTGGTGGCTCCCGATCCATCACGAACTGCCGTACCTCAGTCGGACACAGATGCAGGAACTGGTCTTTCACCATCAGATCCTTTAGCTGCTCAAAGGTGGTCGCTGACAGTCCTTGGATCCACTGCTCAAAGTTGGTTCGGAGCCCATGCACCACATCGCTGTAACTGTCGTGCGGTCCACGTTGGAGGTTCTGGAACTTTTTACGGTACACCTCAGGAGTCAGTTGGAACCTCTGGATTAGGGCCTGCTTAATGGCATCATAGTTCCCATCGAGGCTCGGAGGAAGAGCCACAAACACACCCAGAGCTTTGCCTCGCAGCCCTGCAGTTAAGTATCGGGCCCACTGGCCCTCAGGCAGCTGGTATTGTCTGCAAGTCTTTTCAAAACCCCTCAGAAAGGTGTAGAGGTCGCCGTCCTTTTCCATCACAGGAAAGCGCTCTGGACGGGGCTTAAACAGGGTCGCATTGTTGGTCTCCCCATTCCGTGAGGTGGATGCTGGGATCCCGAGTTGGGCCATCTGCAGTTCATGGGCCCGCTGGGCTTGGGCCTCTCGCTCGGCTCGCTCGGCCTCTCGCTGGGCTCTCTCGGCCTCTCGCTCGGCTTGCTCGGCTCTCTCGGCCTCTCGCTGGGCTCTCTCGGCCTCCTGGTGCTGCTGAATGACTTTCAGCCGTCCTTCATGATCCTCTGCAGGAAGTTGCTGTAGAGCCATCTGCAAATAGGGGTCCACCCTGCCCTGGTCGCTGACGCTTCGTGCTTCTACAGGTGGGACCCCTGCAGCAGTACTGTCCATATCTCGGCTGACCCCTGGCCCTGCTGAGGTCTGGAGACGGGCTTGTTCGGCCTCCAGTTGCGCCAGTGCAGCAGCTATTTGTTCTTTGCTTTTGCCGAGGGGGTCAATGCCTTTGGTTATACATATTCCAGTAAGAGTGTCCTTTTTCTGCTGGCTGTACCAGAGCTCCACAACTATGACCATGATCACCAAAATAATAATAGAAAAGAAAAAACGAAGAAGGGTAGGGGTAACTGCTACACATACAGTATTGTCTCAGATCTAATAAACACTGAGTTCGATCTTCAAAACTTTGCAGGGTCCAGGTAAGAACCGTGCAAGTTTTTAGTGAGAGGAATGATTGCTCAAACCAGATCACTAATGTCCTATGATCCCACCGCTGCCACCAATTGTCAGGAATAATTATATACTACACCGCACGGGACACCTCCTCTATATACTACACCGCACGGTACACCTCTATATACTACTGTCACGAAAACACACTTGGTCAGACCTTGCAGCCCTCTGGCGCCCCCTTATCCTGCTGGTCAAACACGGTATTGACCGAGGAAAATCACGGGCGCTGCTGCTCTAATCTATGTAGACTATTGTGGCACGTGATGTGACAGGACGTATATATACCACCAGTTCCTTCCAGGGAACGTATATATACCTCCGTCCAGCCACCCTCAAACCACAATATCACATAAATACTGGTATACTGCCACCACCGATCGCTTAACAGGTGGATCGGGTACCCGTTAGGTAACGTGAATTAGCGGGTGAGGAACGTGTTTGCTCGACATAGGACAAGAAGAACGAAGCTGGTAAATAATAATGATTTACTCCCGAAAGTGGGCAGTGTTTACAAAAGATATACAAGATATTATAAAAGAGACAATTTACGTATGCATAAAACAGTTATTAAAATAAAAGGGATAAGTAATAGCAAACCTGCGCCACGAGGTGATGGTCTCAGATTCTGTGGGGGGACGGATTCCCGGAAATTAAATGTGATTCTTCCACGCAGCGAGGAGTGCATGCGTCTGACGTCCCAGGTAAGAATGAAGTAAAATGGCCGTTCTGGTTTTTAGTAAGGGGCCAAAACTCTAGGAGACACCCATGTTTACCTCACATGGGGGCTCGGTTTTGTGAACCCACCCAGCTGCATAAAACATAAAAATTCTTCAGATTTTATATCTTGGTATGGGGGTGTCCCACATCCAAGATGGAGACATCATGTTTGCCGTCACCAATATTCATGAAGATGGATATCAAATATGATATCTCTATGATGCTCAGAAGCTCAGAACCCATTTCCCAGGTTCCTGGTGGTCTTCCAGCCACGAAAACCACACCATCACAATTGGAAAAAGGTGAACATCCTAAAAATGTGGTCCCTGTGTTTGTGACAGTCATAGGCATTATTAAAAATCGACATTAAAAGTTTGTACAGTTAGACAATAGGATTTTGGAGGGAAAATCCAGGGTATACCAGTATGCTTGCTGACGTTTTATGACGGTAATAAAAATTCCTTGTTAGGGGGGAAAGCAAGAGTGAGTTCTATGTAGCCTCTTCCAAATGAGCAGGGGGTGGAGATTTAAGACATCTCTCATTTTTAAAACGAGGACAAAAATACATTTTGCCTGACACCTCCCCCTTTTTAGACTGCGCTATGGAAGTAGGACCTTCTGGTACTCCTCCAGGCGTATCTCTGGAGGCTCCCCTCGCCGGGACAACCCATCGGCATTGCCATGCTCGCTGCCTTTGCGGTGTTGAACAGTAAAGTCGTACTGCTGCAGGGTGAGGCTCCAGCGCAACAACCTTCCGTTGGCACCGGACATAGTGTGCAGCCAACTCAGGGGGTTGTGGTCAGTCACAACAGTGAAGGGGCGCCCGTACAAGTAAGGCTGTAAGCGGTGCAGGGCTCATACAATGGCCAGGCACTCCTTCTCTATGGTGGAATAGGCCACTTCCCTCGGCAGCAGTTTCCGACTTAGGTACAACACGGGGTGTTCTTGGTT
The DNA here is from genome assembly GCF_046119375.1 of Phyllobates terribilis. Lineage (NCBI taxonomy): Eukaryota > Metazoa > Chordata > Amphibia > Anura > Dendrobatidae > Phyllobates > Phyllobates terribilis. The sequence goes on from NW_027362769.1 coordinate 397,617,286, forward strand.
CCCCGAGTCGACCTGGCTGAGTACAGCACCGAGGCCAAACTCACTGGCGTTGGTCTGTACGAAGAGTGGCCATGTGCCGTCGACCACCTTTAGCACAGGAGAGCTGCTCAGGGCAGTCTTCAAAGCCCGAAAGGCCACCTCGCATTCATCTGTCCATTTGACTGAATGGGGTAGGCTCCTCCTGGTGAGGTCTGTCAAAGGCTTCGCAAGGCTACTATAGTCTTGTACAAAGCGTCTATAGTACCCTGCGATGCCCAAGAAGAACTGCACCTGCTTCTTGGTCCTGGGGGTGGGCCAGGACACGATAGCGTCCACCTTCCCAGGCTCTGGCTTCAGAATACCCCCACCTACCCGGTGCCCCAGGTAGTGGACCTCGTTAAGAGAATGAAGCAAAAATCAAATCATTGATCATTTCACACAAAACTCCAAAAATGGGCCAGACAAAAGTAATGGCACCCTCAGCCTAATACTTGGTTGCACAACCTTTAGCCAATATAACTGCAAACAACCGATTCCGATAACCATCAATGAGTTTCTTACAATGCTCTGCTGGAATTGTAGACCATTCTTCTTTGGCAAACTGCTCCAGGTCCCTGATATTTGAAGGGTGCCTTTCCAAACTGCCATTTTGAGATCTCTCCACAGGTGTTCTATGGGATTCAGGTCTGGACTCATTGCTGGCCACCTTAGAAGTCTGCAGTGCTTTCTCTCAAACCATTTTATAGTGCTTTTGGAAGTGTGTTTTGGGTCATTGTCCTGCTGGAAGACCCATGACCTCTGAGGTAGTCTCAGATTTCTCACACTGGGCCCTACATTATGCTGCAAAATTTGTTGGTAGTCTTCAGACTTCATAATGCCATGCACACGGTCAAGCAGTCCAGTGCCAGAGGCAGCAAAGCAACCCCAAAACATCAGGGAACCTCCGCCATGTTTGACTGTAGGGACCGTGTTCTTTTCTTTGAATACCTCTTTTTTTTTTTTCCTGTACACTCTATGTTGATGTTTTTTCCCAAAAAGCTCTACTTTTGTCTCATCTCACCAGAGAACATTCTTCCAAAACGTTTTAGGCTTTCTCAGGTAAGTTTTGGCAAACTCCAGCCTGGCTTTTTTATGTCTCGGGGTAAGAAGTGGGGTCTTCCTGGGTATCCTACCATACAGTCCCTTTTCATTCAGACGCCGACGGATAGTACGGGTTGACACTGTTGTACCCTCGGACTGCACGGCAGCTTGAACTTGTTTGGATGTTAGTCGAGGTTCTTTATCCACCATCCGCACAATCTTGCGTTGAAATCTCTCGGCAATTTTTCTTTTCCGTCCACATCTAGGGAGGTTAGCCACAGTGCCATGGACTTTACACTTCTTGATAACACTGTGCATGGAAGACACAGGAACATTCAGGTCTTTGGAGATGGACTTGTAGCCTTGAGATTGCTCATGCTTCCTCACAATTTGGTTTCTCAAGTCCTCAGACAGTTCTTTGGTCTTCTTTCTTTTCTCCATGCTCAATGTGGTCACACAAGGACACAGGACAGAGCTTGAGTCAACTTTAATCCATGTTAACTGGCTGCAAGTGTGATTTAGTTATTGCCAACACCTGTTAGGTGCCACAGGTAAGTTACAGGTGCTGTTAATTACACCAATTAGAGAAGCATCACATGATTTTTCAACACTTTTGTCCACGCCCTTTTTTAGGTTTGGTGTGGAATTGTATCCAATTTGGCTTTAGGACAATTCTTTTTGTGTTTTTTCATTGAAGACAAATTAAATGAAGAGAATAAGACCAAAGAATTTGTGATTGCAATCATTTTCAGGAAGAAACTGAGCATTATCTGACAGAATTGCAGGGGTGCCAATACTTTTGGCCACCACTGTATATAGAGGATGTGTCCCGTGTGGTGTAGTATATAGAGGATGTGTCCCGTGTGGTGTAGTATATAGAGGATGTGTCCCGTGTGGTGTAGTATATAGAGGATGTGTCCCGTGTGGTGTAGTATATAGAGGATGTGTCTCGTGTGGTGTAGTATATAGAGGATGTGTCCCGTGTGGTGTAGTATATAGACAGCATGGAGGGAAGCCAGAGAGACATTCTGGACTGGAGATCAAGTGCGCGCTCTTGCACAGTGGGAGATGGACCACCATGCAAGGACGCCGCCAGGTATGTTACAAGGTGTCCCGTGTGGAGTAGTATATAGAGGATGTGTCTCGTGTGGTGTAGTATATAGAGGATGTGTCCCGTGTGGTGCAGTATATAGAGGATGTGTCCCGTGTGGTGTAGTATATAGAGGATGTGTCCCGTGTGGTGCAGTATATAGAGGATGTGTCCCGTGTGGTGTAGTATATAGAGGATGGGTCCCGTGTGGTGTAGTATATAGAGGATGTGTCCCGTGTGGTGTAGTATATAGAGGAGGTGTCCCGTGTGGTTTAGTATATAGAGGATGTGTCTCGTGTGGTGTAGTATATAGAGGATGTGTCCCGTGTGGTTTAGTATATAGAGGATGTGTCCCGTGTGGTGTAGTATATAGAGGATGGGTCCCGTGTGATGTAGTATATAGAGGATGTGTCCCGTGTGGTTTAGTATATAGAGGATGTGTCCCGTGTGGTGTAGTATATAGAGGATGGGTCCCGTGTGATGTAGTATATAGAGGATGTGTCTCGTGTGGTGTAGTATATAGAGGATGTGTCCCGTGTGGTTTAGTATATAGAGGATGTGTCCCGTGTGGTGTAGTATATAGAGGATGGGTCCCGTGTGGTGTAGTATATAGAGGATGTGTCTCGTGTGGTGTAGTATATAGAGGATGTGTCTCGTGCGGTGTAGTATATAGAGGATGGGTCCCGTGTGGTGTAGTATATAGAGGATGGGTCCCGTGTGGTGTAGTATATAGAGGATGTGTCCCGTGTGGTGTAGTATATAGAGGATGGGTCCCGTGTGGTGTAGTATATAGAGGATGTGTCTCGTGTGGTGTAGTATATAGAGGAGGTGTCCCGTGTGGTGTAGTATATAGAGGATGTGTCCCGTGTGGTGTAGTATATAGAGGATGTGTCCTGTGTGGTGTAGTATATAGAGGATGTGTCTCGTGTGGTGTAGTATATAGAGGATGGGTCCCGTGTGGTGTAGTATATAGAGGATGTGTCCCGTGTGGTGTAGTATATAGAGGATGTGTCCTGTGTGGTGTAGTATATAGAGGATGTGTCTCGTGTGGTGTAGTATATAGAGGATGTGTCCTGTGTGGTGTAGTATATAGAGGATGTGTCTCGTGTGGTGTAGTATATAGAGGATGGGTCCCGTGTGATGTAGTATATAGAGGATGTGTCCCGTGTGGTTTAGTATATAGAGGATGTGTCCCGTGTGGTGTAGTATATAGAGGATGGGTCCCGTGTGGTGTAGTATATAGAGGATGTGTCCTGTGTGGTGTAGTATATAGAGGATGTGTCTCGTGTGGTGTAGTATATAGAGGATGGGTCCCGTGTGGTGTAGTATATAGAGGATGTGTCCCGTGTGGTGTAGTATATAGAGGATGTGTCCTGTGTGGTGTAGTATATAGAGGATGTGTCTCGTGTGGTGTAGTATATAGAGGATGTGTCCTGTGTGGTGTAGTATATAGAGGATGTGTCTCGTGTGGTGTAGTATATAGAGGATGGGTCCCGTGTGATGTAGTATATAGAGGATGTGTCCCGTGTGGTTTAGTATATAGAGGATGTGTCCCGTGTGGTGTAGTATATAGAGGATGGGTCCCGTGTGGTGTAGTATATAGAGGATGGGTCCCGTGTGGTGTAGTATATAGAGGATGGGTCCCGTGTGGTTTAGTATATAGAGGATGTGTCTCGTGTGGTGTAGTATATAGAGGATGTGTCCCGTGTGATGTAGTATATAGAGGATGTGTCCCGTGTGGTTTAGTATATAGAGGATGTGTCTCGTGTGGTGTAGTATATAGAGGAGGTGTCCCGTGTGGTGCAGTATATAGAGGATGTGTCCCGTGTGGTGTAGTATATAGAGGATGTGTCTCGTGTGGTGTAGTATATAGAGGAGGTGTCCCGTGTGATGTAGTATATAGAGGATGTGTCCCGTGTGGTTTAGTATATAGAGGAGGTGTCCCGTGTGATGTAGTATATAGAGGATGTGTCCCGTGTGGTGTAGTATATAGAGGAGGTGTCCCGTGTGATGTAGTATATAGAGGATGTGTCCCGTGTGGTTTAGTATATAGAGGATGTGTCCCGTGTGGTGTAGTATATAGAGGATGGGTCCCGTGTGGTGTAGTATATAGAGGATGGGTCCCGTGTGGTGTAGTATATAGAGGATGGGTCCCGTGTGGTTTAGTATATAGAGGATGTGTCTCGTGTGGTGTAGTATATAGAGGATGTGTCCCGTGTAGTGTAGTATATAGAGGATGTGTCCCGTGTGGTGTAGTATATAGAGGATGTGTCCCGTGTGGTGTAGTATATAGAGGATGTGTCCCGTGTGGTGTAGTATATAGAGGATGGGTCCCGTGTGGTGTAGTATATAGAGGAGGTGTCCCGTGTGATGTAGTATATAGAGGATGTGTCCCGTGTGGTTTAGTATATAGAGGATGTGTCTCGTGTGGTGTAGTATATAGAGGATGTGTCTCGTGTGGTGTAGTATATAGAGGATGTGTCCCGTATGGTGTAGTATATAGAGGATGTGTCTCGTGTGGTGTAGTATATAGAGGATGTGTCTCATGTGGTGTAGTATATAGAGGATGGGTCCTGTGTGGTGCAGTATATAGAGGAGGTGTCCCGTGTGGTGTAGTATATAGAGGATGTGTCCCGTGTGGTGTAGTATATAGAGGATGTGTCCCGTGTGGTGTAGTATATAGAGGATGTGTCCCGTGTGGTTTAGTATATAGAGGATGTGTCTCGTGTGGTGTAGTATATAGAGGATGTGTCCCGTGTGATGTAGTATATAGAGGATGTGTCCCGTGTGGTTTAGTATATAGAGGATGGGTCCCGTGTGGTGTAGTATATAGAGGATGTGTCCCGTGTGGTGTAGTATATAGAGGATGTGTCCCGTGTGGTGTAGTATATAGAGGATGTGTCCCGTGTGGTGTAGTATATAGAGGATGTGTCCCGTGTGGTGTAGTATATAGAGGATGTGTCCCGTGTGGTGTAGTATATAGAGGATGGGTCCCGTGTGGTGCAGTATATAGAGGATGGGTCCCGTGTGGTGTAGTATATAGAGGATGTGTCCCGTGTGGTGTAGTATATAGAGGATGGGTCCCGTGTGGTGTAGTATATAGAGGATGGGTCCCGTGTGGTGTAGTATATAGAGGATGGGTCCCGTGTGGTGAAGTATATAGAGGATGTGTCCCGTGTGGTGTAGTATATAGAGGATGTGTCTCGTGTGGTGTAGTATATAGAGGATGTGTCCCTTGTGGTGTAGTATATAGAGGATGTGTCCCGTGTGGTGTAGTATATAGAGGATGTGTCCCGTGTGGTGTAGTATATAGAGGATGGGTCCCGTGTGGTGTAGTATATAGAGGATGTGTCTCGTGTGGTGTAGTATATAGAGGATGTGTCCCGTGTGGTGTAGTATATAGAGGATGTGTCCCGTGTGGTGTAGTATATAGAGGATGGGTCCCGTGTGGTGTAGTATATAGAGGATGGGTCCTGTGTGGTGTAGTATATAGAGGATGTGTCCCGTGCGGTGTAGTATATACAGGATGTGTCCCATGTGGTGTAGTATATAGAGGATGTGTCCCGTGCGGTGTAGTATATAGAGGATGTGTCCCGTGTGGTGTAGTATATAGAGGATGTGTCCCGTGCGGTGTAGTATATAGAGGATGTGTCCCGTGTGGTGTAGTATATAGAGGATGGGTCCCGTGTGGTGTAGTATATAGAGGATGTGCCCCGTGCGGTGTAGTATATAGAGGATGGGTCCCGTGTGGTGTAGTATATAGAGGATGGGTCCCGTGTGGTGTAGTATATAGAGGATGGGTCCCGTGTGGTGTAGTATATAGAGGATGGGTCCCGTGTGGTGTAGTATATAGAGGATGTGCCCCGTGCGGTGTAGTATATAGAGGATGGGTCCCGTGTGGTGTAGTATATAGAGGATGGGTCCCGTGTGGTGTAGTATATAGAGGATGTGCCCCGTGCGGTGTAGTATATAGAGGATGTGTCCCGTGTGGTGTAGTATATAGAGGATGGGTCCCGTGTGGTGTAGTATATAGAGGATGGGTCCCGTGTGGTGTAGTATATAGAGGATGTGTCCCGTGCGGTGTAGTATATAGAGGATGGGTCCCGTGTGGTGTAGTATATAGAGGATGGGTCCCGTGTGGTGTAGTATATAGAGGATGTGCCCCGTGCGGTGTAGTATATAGAGGATGTGTCCCGTGTGGTGTAGTATATAGAGGATGTGTCCCGTGTGGTGTAGTATATAGAGGATGGGTCCCGTGTGGTGTAGTATATAGAGGATGGGTCCCGTGTGGTGTAGTATATAGAGGATGTGTCCCGTGTGGTGTAGTATATAGAGGATGGGTCCCGTGTGGTGTAGTATATAGAGGATGGGTCCTGTGTGGTGTAGTATATAGAGGATGTGTCCCGTGCGGTGTAGTATATACAGGATGTGTCCCATGTGGTGTAGTATATAGAGGATGTGTCCCGTGCGGTGTAGTATATAGAGGATGGGTCCTGTGTGGTGTAGTATATAGAGGATGTGTCCCGTGTGGTGTAGTATATAGAGGATATGTCTCGTGTGGTGTAGTATATAGAGGATGGGTCTCGTGTGGTGTAGTATATAGAGGAGGTGTCCCGTGTGGTGTAGTATATAGAGGATGTGTCTCGTGTGGTGTAGTATATAGAGGATGTGTCTCGTGTGGTGCAGTATATAGAGGATGTGTCCCGTGTGGTGTAGTATATAGAGGATGTGTCCCGTGTGGTGTAGTATATAGAGGATGGGTCCTGTGTGGTGTAGTACATAGAGGATGTGTCTCGTGTGGTGTAGTATATAGAGGATGTGTCCCGTGTGGTGTAGTATATAGAGGATGTGTCTCGTGTGGTGTAGTATATAGAGGATGTGTCCCGTGTGGTGCAGTATATAGAGGATGTGTCTCGTGTGGTGTAGTATATAGAGGAGGTGTCCCGTGTGGTGTAGTATATAGAGGATGTGTCTCGTGTGGTGCAGTATATAGAGGATGTGTCTCGTGTGGTGTAGTATATAGAGGAGGTGTCCCGTGTGGTGTAGTATATAGAGGATGTGTCCTGTGTGGTGTAGTATATAGAGGATGTGTCCCGTGTGGTGCAGTATATAGAGGATGTGTCTCGTGTGGTGTAGTATATAGAGGAGGTGTCCCGTGTGGTGTAGTATATAGAGGATGTGTCCTGTGTAGTGTAGTATATAGAGGATGTGTCCCGTGTGGTGCAGTATATAGAGGATGTGTCTCGTGTGGTGTAGTATATAGAGGAGGTGTCCCGTGTGGTGTAGTATATAGAGGATGTGTCTCGTGTGGTGTAGTATATAGAGGATCTGTCTCGTGTGGTGTAGTATATAGAGGATGGGTCCCGTGTGGTGTAGTATATAGAGGATGTGTCCCGTGTGGTGTAGTATATAGAGGATGTGTCCCGTGTGGTGTAGTATATAGAGGATGTGTCCCGTGTGGTGTAGTATATAGAGGATGGGTCTCGTGTGGTGTAGTATATAGAGGATGTGTCCCGTGTGGTGTAGTATATAGAGGATGGGTCCCGTGTGGTGTAGTATATAGAGGATGTGTCCCGTGTGGTGTAGTATATAGAGGATGGGTCTCGTGTGGTGTAGTATATAGAGGATGTGTCTCGTGTGGTGTAGTATATAGAGGATGTGTCCCGTGTGGTGTAGTATATAGAGGATGGGTCCCGTGTGGTGTAGTATATAGAGGATGTGTCCCGTGTGGTGTAGTATATAGAGGATGGGTCTCGTGTGGTGTAGTATATAGAGGATGTGTCCCGTGTGGTGTAGTATATAGAGGAGGTGTCCCGTGTGGTGTAGTATATAGAGGATGGGTCCCGTGTGGTGTAGTATATAGAGGATGGGTCCTGTGTGGTGTAGTATATAGAGGATGTGTCCCGTGTGGTGTAGTATATAGAGGATGTGTCCCGTGTGGTGTAGTATATAGAGGATGTGTCCCGTGTGGTGTAGTATATAGAGGATGTGTCTCGTGTGGTGTAGTATATAGAGGATGTGTCTCGTGTGGTGTAGTATATAGAGGATATGTCTCGTGTGGTGTAGTATATAGAGGATGGGTCTCGTGTGGTGTAGTATATAGAGGATGTGTCCCGTGTGGTGTAGTATATAGAGGATGTGTCTCGTGTGGTGTAGTATATAGAGGATGTGTCCCGTGTGGTGTAGTATATAGAGGATGGGTCCCGTGTGGTGTAGTATATAGAGGATGTGTCCCGTGTGGTGTAGTATATAGAGGAGGTGTCCCGTGTGGTGTAGTATATAGAGGATGTGTCTCGTGTGGTGTAGTATATAGAGGATGGGTCCCGTGTGGTGTAGTATATAGAGGATGGGTCCCGTGTGGTGTAGTATATAGAGGATGGGTCCCGTGTGGTGTAGTATATAGAGGATGGGTCCCGTGTGGTGTAGTATATAGAGGATGTGTCCCGTGTGGTGTAGTATATAGAGGATGTGTCCCGTGCGGTGTAGTATATAGAGGATGGGTCCCGTGTGGTGTAGTATATAGAGGATGGGTCCCGTGTGGTGTAGTATATAGAGGATGTGTCCCGTGTGGTGTAGTATATAGAGGATGTGTCCCGTGTGGTGTAGTATATAGAGGATGTGTCCCGTGTGGTGTAGTATATAGAGGATGGGTCCTGTGTGGTGTAGTATATAGAGGATGTGTCCCGTGTGGTGTAGTATATAGAGGATGGGTCCCGTGTGGTGTAGTATATAGAGGATGTGTCCCGTGTGGTGTAGTATATAGAGGATGTGTCCCGTGTGGTGTAGTATATAGAGGATGGGTCCCGTGTGGTGTAGTATATAGAGGATGTGTCTCGTGTGGTGTAGTATATAGAGGATGTGTCCCGTGTGGTGTAGTATATAGAGGATGGGTCCCGTGTGGTGTAGTATATAGAGGATGGGTCCCGTGTGGTGTAGTATATAGAGGATGGGTCCCGTGTGGTGTAGTATATAGAGGATGGGTCCCGTGTGGTGTAGTATATAGAGGATGGGTCCCGTGTGGTGTAGTATATAGAGGATGGGTCCCGTGTGGTGTAGTATATAGAGGATGGGTCCCGTGTGGTGTAGTATATAGAGGATGTGTCTCGTGTGGTGTAGTATATAGAGGATGTGTCTCGTGTGGTGTAGTATATAGAGGATGGGTCCCGTGTGGTGTAGTGTATAGAGGATGGGTCCCGTGTGGTGTAGTATATAGAGGATGGGTCCCGTGTGGTGTAGTATATAGAGGATGGGTCCCGTGTGGTGTAGTATATAGAGGATGGGTCCCGTGTGGTGTAGTATATAGAGGATGTGTCCCGTGTGGTGTAGTATATAGAGGATGGGTCCCGTGTGGTGTAGTATATAGAGGATGGGTCCCGTGTGGTGTAGTATATAGAGGAGGTGTCCCGTGTGGTGTAGTATATAGAGGATGTGTCCCGTGTGGTGTAGTATATAGAGGATGTGTCCTGTGTGGTGTAGTATATAGAGGATGTGTCTCGTGTGGTGTAGTATATAGAGGATGTGTCCCGTGTGGTGTAGTATATAGAGGAGGTGTGTAATGCACACGCCCGGGCTGAGCGGCGTGTGTGTGTGATTGTAGTGATTCCACTGGACCGTGCCGGAGAGTGAATGCCTGGAGGGGCGTAACTAGGTATTCACCCAATCCGACCAGGGTCGCACGACGGCATACGACGCCAGTGCACCAAGGAGGAACCGAGCAGAGGGACCAGGTGCTACTCCAGGACAGACCCCGGACACGGCTGTTGACCCACACAGGGGAATACAGGAACAGGCTGGTTAGGCTGGTGCACAGACTGGTGGGTATAGGCAGGCACGACTGGTATGCAGGCAGGCGGGTATGCAGGCAGGGGGGTACAGGCAAGCACAGCTAGAGTGCAGACAGGGATGCACTAGCAGGTAGGAACACTGGCGGGATAGGACCCAGTACACACTGGGACTCAGGAACAATACAGGCAGAGGGGTACAGGCAAGCACAGCTAGAGTGCAGACAGGGAGGCACTAGCAGGTAGGGACACTGGCGGGATAGGACCCAGTACACACTGGGACTCAGGAACAGAACCACAGATGTGGCGGACAAACACAGCAGAGTGAGGCCGCCCAGAGAGGTGAGCGAGAACAGGGCAGGACAAGACCGCCTGGAGCGGTGAGCAAGAGTAGAGCAGGACAAGGCCGCCAGGAGCGGTGAGCAAAGGGTCAGAGCTGAGCGAGACTGCCGGAGCAGTGAGCAAGAGTAAAGCAGGACGAGACTGCCTGGAGCGGTGAGCAAGAGTGGAGCAAGACTGCCGGAGCAGTGAGCAAAAGGATAAGAGCGGAGCAAGACTGCCGGAGCAGTGAGCAAAAGGGTCAAAGCGGAGCAAGGCTGCCGGAGCAGCGAGCAAAGGAGTCAGAGCAGGCTAGAACCGCCGGAGCGGTGAGCAAAGGAGTAAGAGCAGGCTAGAACCGCCGGAGCGGTGAGCAAAGGAGTCAGAGCAGGCTTGAACCGCCGAAGCGGTGAGCAAAGGAGTCAGAGCAGGCAAGGCTGAGCAGGGGGGAAAGGGCTCTGTTCACACGGAACAGACAGGAAGGGAAAGGCAGGGCCAGATACCCACAGGGTACTTACAGTGAAGTAGCGAGTGGACCACAAACTCACAAACGGGAGTACAGAGACAACAAGCAGGAGTTAGGTACGAGTTCAGACTCTGCAGAAAAAGGAAGGGAACGGACATAGAGGCAAAACAGGTGAAGGATAGGAGAGAGTTCAGACTGGAACTGAGTGTACGGAGGAGACCGACACTGCAGCGGAATACAGGAGCGGGTCTGGGAATACGGCCCCCAGAGAGGCAGGACGAACAGGCAAGGAGCGTGTTCAGACAGGACAGACAAGATACAGGAGCGGGTCTAGGTAATCGGCCCCTAGAAGGCGGGAGGAACAGGCTAGGAGCGTGTTCAGACAGGACAGACAAGATACAGGAGCGGGTCTAGGTAATCGGCCCCTAGAAGGCAGGAGGAACAGGCTAGGAGCGTGTTCAGACAGGCCAGACAAGATACAGGAGCGGGTCTAGGTAATCGGCCCCTAGAAGGCAGGAGGAACAGGCTAGGAGCGTGTTCAGACAGGCCTGGAAATACAGCCTCCAGGATAGGCAGACAAGAGAACACAGAACGGGACCTGGCACCTTCAGAGTGCAAGCACACACTGAAAGAAACACTATGCTCAGGCAGGGATTGATTGGAGCAGCTGAGCTATATACCAGGTGACAGACAGCAATAGGCTGAGGACGCAGAAGGGGTGTGACCCACAGCAGGTACAAAAAGCAGGAAGTGATCGGGCGCCGCCCTTAAGCAGCAGAAACAGACACAAACAGACAGCATGGAGGGAAGCCAGAGAGACATTCTGGACAGGAGATCAAGTGCGCGCTCTTGCACAGTGGGAGATGGACCACTATGCAAGGGCGCCGCCAGGTATGTTACATGGTGTCCCGTGTGGTGTAGTATATAGAGGATGTGTCTCGTGTGGTGTAGTATATAGAGGATGTGTCCCGTGTGGTGCAGTATATAGAGAATGTGTCCCGTGTGGTGCAGTATATAGAGGATGTGTCCCGTGTGGTGCAGTATATAGAGGATGGGTCCCGTGTGGTGCAGTATATAGAGGATGTGTCCCGTGTGGTGTAGTATATAGAGGATGTGTCCCGTGTGGTGTAGTATATAGAGGAGGTGTCCCGTGTGGTGTAGTATATAGAGGATGTGTCCCGTGTGGTGTAGTATATAGAGGATGGGTCCCGTGTGGTGTAGTATATAGAGGATGTGTCCCGTGTGGTGTAGTATATAGAGGATGGGTCCCGTGTGGTGTAGTATATAGAGGATGTGTCTCGTGTGGTGTAGTATATAGAGGATGTGTCCCGTGTGGTGTAGTATATAGAGGAGGTGTCCCGTGTGATGTAGTATATAGAGGATGTGTCCCGTGTGGTGTAGTATATAGAGGATGTGTCCCGTGTGGTGCAGTATATAGAGGATGTGTCCTGTGTGGTGCAGTATATAGAGGATGTGTCCCGTGTGGTGTAGTATATAGAGGATGGGTCCCGTGTGGTGTAGTATATAGAGGATGGGTCCCGTGTGGTGTAGTATATAGAGGATGGGTCCCGTGTGGTGTAGTATATAGAGGATGTGTCCCGTGTGGTGTAGTATATAGAGGATGGGTCCCGTGTGGTGTAGTATATAGAGGATGGGTCCCGTGTGGTGCAGTATATAGAGGATGTGTCCCGTGTGGTGCAGTATATAGAGGATGTGTCCCGTGTGGTGTAGTATATAGAGGATGTGTCCCGTGTGGTGTAGTATATAGAGGATGGGTCCCGTGTGGTGTAGTATATAGAGGATGTGTCCCGTGTGGTGTAGTATATAGAGGATGGGTCCCGTGTGGTGTAGTATATAGAGGATGTGTCCCGTGTGGTGTAGTATATAGAGGATGTGTCCCGTGTGGTGCAGTATATAGAGGATGTGTCCCGTGTGGTGTAGTATATAGAGGATGGGTCCCGTGTGGTGTAGTATATAGAGGATGGGTCCCGTGTGGTGTAGTATATAGAGGATGGGTCCCGTGTGGTGTAGTATATAGAGGATGGGTCCCGTGTGGTGTAGTATATAGAGGATGGGTCCCGTGTGGTGTAGTATATAGAGGATGTGTCCCGTGTGGTGTAGTATATAGAGGATGTGTCCCGTGTGGTGCAGTATATAGAGGATGTGTCCCGTGTGGTGTAGTATATAGAGGATGGGTCCCGTGTGGTGTAGTATATAGAGGATGGGTCCCGTGTGGTGTAGTATATAGAGGATGGGTCCCGTGTGGTGTAGTATATAGAGGATGGGTCCAGTGTGGTGTAGTATATAGAGGATGGGTCCCGTGTGGTGTAGTATATAGAGGATGGGTCCCGTGTGGTGTAGTATATAGAGGATGGGTCCCGTGTGGTGTAGTATATAGAGGATGTGTCCCGTGTGGTGTAGTGTATAGAGGATGTGTCCTGTGTGGTGTAGTATATAGAGGATGTGTCCTGTGTGGTGTAGTGTATAGAGGATGTGTCCTGTGTGGTGTAGTATATAGAGGATGTGTCCCGTGTGGTGTAGTATATAGAGGATGGGTCCCGTGTGGTGTAGTATATAGAGGATGTGTCCCGTGTGGTGTAGTATATAGAGGATGGGTCCTGTGTGGTGTAGTATATAGAGGATGGGTCCCGTGTGGTGTAGTATATAGAGGATGTGTCCCGTGTGGTGCAGTATATAGAGGATGTGTCTCGTGTGGTGTAGTATATAGAGGAGGTGTCCCGTGTGGTGTGGTATATAGAGGATGGGTCCCGTGTGGTGTAGTATATAGAGGATGGGTCCTGTGTGGTGTAGTATATAGAGGATGTGTCCCGTGTGGTGTAGTATATAGAGGATGGGTCCCGTGCGGTGTAGTATATAGAGGATGGGTCCCGTGCGGTGTAGTATATAGAGGATGGGTCCCGTGTGGTGTAGTATATAGAGGATGTGTCCCGTGTGGTGTAGTATATAGAGGATGTGTCCCGTGTGGTGTAGTATATAGAGGATGGGTCTCGTGTGGTGTAGTATATAGAGGATGGGTCCCGTGCGGTGTAGTATATAGAGGATGGGTCTCGTGTGGTGTAGTATATAGAGGATGTGTCCCGTGTGGTGTAGTATATAGAGGATGGGTCCCGTGCTGTGTAGTATATAGAGGATGTGTCCCGTGTGGTGTAGTATATAGAGGATGTGTCCCGTATGGTGTAGTATATAGAGGATGTGTCTCGTGTGGTGTAGTATATAGAGGATGGGTCCCGTGTGGTGTAGTATATAGAGGAGGTGTGTAATGCACACGCCCGGGCTGAGCGGCGTGTGCGTGTGATTCCACTGGACCGTGCCGGAGAGTGAATGCCTGGAGGGGCGTAACTAGGTATTCACCCAATCCGACCAGGGTCGCACGACGGCATACGACGCCAGTGCACCAAGGAGGAACCGAGCAGAGGGACCAGGTGCTACTCCAGGACAGACCCCGGACACGGCTGTTGACCCACACAGGGGAATACAGGAACAGGCTGGTTAGGCTGGTGCACAGACTGGTGGGTATAGGCAGGCACGACTGGTATGCAGGCAGGTGGGTATGCAGGCAGGGGGGTACAGGCAAGCACAGCTAGAGTGCAGACAAGGATGCACTAGCAGGTAGGAACACTGGCGGGATAGGACCCAGTACACACTGGGACTCAGGAACAATACAGGCAGAGGGGTACAGGCAAGCACAGCTAGAGTGCAGACAGGGAGGCACTAGCAGGTAGGGACACTGGCGGGATAGGACCCAGTACACACTGGGACTCAGGAACAGAACCACAGATGTGGCGGACAAACACAGCAGAGTGAGGCCGCCCAGAGAGGTGAGCGAGAACAGGGCAGGACAAGACCGCCTGGAGCGGTGAGCAAGAGTAGAGCAGGACAAGGCCGCCAGGAGCGGTGAGCAAAGGGTCAGAGCTGAGCGAGACTGCCGGAGCAGTGAGCAAGAGTAAAGCAGGACGAGACCGCCTGGAGCGGTGAGCGAGAGTGGAGCAAGACTGCCGGAGCAGTGAGCAAAAGGATAAGAGTGGAGCAAGACTGCCGGAGCAGTGAGCAAAAGGGTCAGAGCGGAGCAAGGCTGCCGGAGCAGCGAGCAAAGGAGTCAGAGCAGGCTAGAACCGCCAGAGCGGTGAGCAAAGGAGTAAGAGCAGGCTAGAACCGCCGGAGCGGTGAGCAAAGGAGTCAGAGCAGGCTTGAACCGCCGAAGCGGTGAGCAAAGGAGTCAGAGCAGGCAAGGCTGAGCAGGGGGGAAAGGGCTCTGTTCACACGGAACAGACAGGAAGGGAAAGGCAGGGCCAGATACCCACAGGGTACTTACAGTGAAGTAGCGAGTGGACCACAAACTCACAAACGGGAGTACAGAGACAACAAGCAGGAGTTAGGTACGAGTTCAGACTCTGCAGAAAAAGGAAGGGAACGGACATAGAGGCAAAACAGGTGAAGGATAGGAGAGAGTTCAGACTGGAACTGAGTGTACGGAGGAGACCGACACTGCAGCGGAATACAGGAGCGGGTCTGGGAATACGGCCCCCAGAGAGGCAGGACGAACAGGCAAGGAGCGTGTTCAGACAGGACAGACAAGATACAGGAGCGGGTCTAGGTAATCGGCCCCTAGAAGGCAGGAGGAACAGGCTAGGAGCGTGTTCAGACAGGCCAGACAAGATACAGGAGCGGGTCTAGGTAATCGGCCCCTAGAAGGCAGGAGGAACAGGCTAGGAGCGTGTTCAGACAGGCCTGGAAATACAGCCTCCAGGATAGGCAGACAAGAGAACACAGAACGGGACCTGGCACCTTCAGAGTGCAAGCACACACTGAAAGAAACACTATGCTCAGGCAGGGATTGATTGGAGCAGCTGAGCTATATACCAGGTGACAGACAGCAATAGGCTGAGGACGCAGAAGGGGTGTGACCCACAGCAGATACAAAAAGCAGGAAGTGATCGGGCGCCGCCCTTAAGCAGCAGAAACAGACACAAACAGACAGCATGGAGGGAAGCCAGAGAGACATTCTGGACAGGAGATCAAGTGCGCGCTCTTGCACAGTGGGAGATGGACCACTATGCAAGGGCGCCGCCAGGTATGTTACATGGTGTCCCGTGTGGTGTAGTATATAGAGGATGTGTCTCGTGTGGTGTAGTATATAGAGGATGTGTCCCGTGTGGTGCAGTATATAGAGGATGTGTCCCGTGTGGTGCAGTATATAGAGGATGTGTCCCGTGTGGTGCAGTATATAGAGGATGGGTCCCGTGTGGTGCAGTATATAGAGGATGTGTCCCGTGTGGTGTAGTATATAGAGGATGTGTCCCGTGTGGTGTAGTATATAGAGGAGGTGTCCCGTGTGGTGTAGTATATAGAGGATGTGTCCCGTGTGGTGTAGTATATAGAGGATGGGTCCCGTGTGGTGTAGTATATAGAGGATGTGTCCCGTGTGGTGTAGTATATAGAGGATGGGTCCCGTGTGGTGTAGTATATAGAGGATGTGTCTCGTGTGGTGTAGTATATAGAGGATGTGTCCCGTGTGGTGTAGTATATAGAGGAGGTGTCCCGTGTGATGTAGTATATAGAGGATGTGTCCCGTGTGGTGTAGTATATAGAGGATGTGTCCCGTGTGGTGCAGTATATAGAGGATGTGTCCTGTGTGGTGCAGTATATAGAGGATGTGTCCCGTGTGGTGTAGTATATAGAGGATGGGTCCCGTGTGGTGTAGTATATAGAGGATGGGTCCCGTGTGGTGTAGTATATAGAGGATGGGTCCCGTGTGGTGTAGTATATAGAGGATGTGTCCCGTGTGGTGTAGTATATAGAGGATGGGTCCCGTGTGGTGTAGTATATAGAGGATGGGTCCCGTGTGGTGCAGTATATAGAGGATGTGTCCCGTGTGGTGCAGTATATAGAGGATGTGTCCCGTGTGGTGTAGTATATAGAGGATGTGTCCCGTGTGGTGTAGTATATAGAGGATGGGTCCCGTGTGGTGTAGTATATAGAGGATGTGTCCCGTGTGGTGTAGTATATAGAGGATGGGTCCCGTGTGGTGTAGTATATAGAGGATGTGTCCCGTGTGGTGTAGTATATAGAGGATGTGTCCCGTGTGGTGCAGTATATAGAGGATGTGTCCCGTGTGGTGTAGTATATAGAGGATGGGTCCCGTGTGGTGTAGTATATAGAGGATGGGTCCCGTGTGGTGTAGTATATAGAGGATGGGTCCCGTGTGGTGTAGTATATAGAGGATGGGTCCCGTGTGGTGTAGTATATAGAGGATGGGTCCCGTGTGGTGTAGTATATAGAGGATGTGTCCCGTGTGGTGTAGTATATAGAGGATGTGTCCCGTGTGGTGCAGTATATAGAGGATGTGTCCCGTGTGGTGTAGTATATAGAGGATGGGTCCCGTGTGGTGTAGTATATAGAGGATGGGTCCCGTGTGGTGTAGTATATAGAGGATGGGTCCCGTGTGGTGTAGTATATAGAGGATGGGTCCAGTGTGGTGTAGTATATAGAGGATGGGTCCCGTGTGGTGTAGTATATAGAGGATGGGTCCCGTGTGGTGTAGTATATAGAGGATGGGTCCCGTGTGGTGTAGTATATAGAGGATGTGTCCCGTGTGGTGTAGTGTATAGAGGATGTGTCCTGTGTGGTGTAGTATATAGAGGATGTGTCCTGTGTGGTGTAGTGTATAGAGGATGTGTCCTGTGTGGTGTAGTATATAGAGGATGTGTCCCGTGTGGTGTAGTATATAGAGGATGGGTCCCGTGTGGTGTAGTATATAGAGGATGTGTCCCGTGTGGTGTAGTATATAGAGGATGGGTCCTGTGTGGTGTAGTATATAGAGGATGGGTCCCGTGTGGTGTAGTATATAGAGGATGTGTCCCGTGTGGTGCAGTATATAGAGGATGTGTCTCGTGTGGTGTAGTATATAGAGGAGGTGTCCCGTGTGGTGTGGTATATAGAGGATGGGTCCCGTGTGGTGTAGTATATAGAGGATGGGTCCTGTGTGGTGTAGTATATAGAGGATGTGTCCCGTGTGGTGTAGTATATAGAGGATGGGTCCCGTGCGGTGTAGTATATAGAGGATGGGTCCCGTGCGGTGTAGTATATAGAGGATGGGTCCCGTGTGGTGTAGTATATAGAGGATGTGTCCCGTGTGGTGTAGTATATAGAGGATGTGTCCCGTGTGGTGTAGTATATAGAGGATGGGTCTCGTGTGGTGTAGTATATAGAGGATGGGTCCCGTGCGGTGTAGTATATAGAGGATGGGTCTCGTGTGGTGTAGTATATAGAGGATGTGTCCCGTGTGGTGTAGTATATAGAGGATGGGTCCCGTGCTGTGTAGTATATAGAGGATGTGTCCCGTGTGGTGTAGTATATAGAGGATGTGTCCCGTATGGTGTAGTATATAGAGGATGTGTCTCGTGTGGTGTAGTATATAGAGGATGGGTCCCGTGTGGTGTAGTATATAGAGGATGGGTCCCGTGTGGTGTAGTATATAGAGGAGGTGTGTAATGCACACGCCCGGGCTGAGCGGCGTGTGCGTGTGATTCCACTGGACCGTGCCGGAGAGTGAATGCCTGGAGGGGCGTAACTAGGTATTCACCCAATCCGACCAGGGTCGCACGACGGCATACGACGCCAGTGCACCAAGGAGGAACCGAGCAGAGGGACCAGGTGCTACTCCAGGACAGACCCCGGACACGGCTGTTGACCCACACAGGGGAATACAGGAACAGGCTGGTTAGGCTGGTGCACAGACTGGTGGGTATAGGCAGGCACGACTGGTATGCAGGCAGGTGGGTATGCAGGCAGGGGGGTACAGGCAAGCACAGCTAGAGTGCAGACAAGGATGCACTAGCAGGTAGGAACACTGGCGGGATAGGACCCAGTACACACTGGGACTCAGGAACAATACAGGCAGAGGGGTACAGGCAAGCACAGCTAGAGTGCAGACAGGGAGGCACTAGCAGGTAGGGACACTGGCGGGATAGGACCCAGTACACACTGGGACTCAGGAACAGAACCACAGATGTGGCGGACAAACACAGCAGAGTGAGGCCGCCCAGAGAGGTGAGCGAGAACAGGGCAGGACAAGACCGCCTGGAGCGGTGAGCAAGAGTAGAGCAGGACAAGGCCGCCAGGAGCGGTGAGCAAAGGGTCAGAGCTGAGCGAGACTGCCGGAGCAGTGAGCAAGAGTAAAGCAGGACGAGACCGCCTGGAGCGGTGAGCGAGAGTGGAGCAAGACTGCCGGAGCAGTGAGCAAAAGGATAAGAGTGGAGCAAGACTGCCGGAGCAGTGAGCAAAAGGGTCAGAGCGGAGCAAGGCTGCCGGAGCAGCGAGCAAAGGAGTCAGAGCAGGCTAGAACCGCCAGAGCGGTGAGCAAAGGAGTAAGAGCAGGCTAGAACCGCCGGAGCGGTGAGCAAAGGAGTCAGAGCAGGCTTGAACCGCCGAAGCGGTGAGCAAAGGAGTCAGAGCAGGCAAGGCTGAGCAGGGGGGAAAGGGCTCTGTTCACACGGAACAGACAGGAAGGGAAAGGCAGGGCCAGATACCCACAGGGTACTTACAGTGAAGTAGCGAGTGGACCACAAACTCACAAACGGGAGTACAGAGACAACAAGCAGGAGTTAGGTACGAGTTCAGACTCTGCAGAAAAAGGAAGGGAACGGACATAGAGGCAAAACAGGTGAAGGATAGGAGAGAGTTCAGACTGGAACTGAGTGTACGGAGGAGACCGACACTGCAGCGGAATACAGGAGCGGGTCTGGGAATACGGCCCCCAGAGAGGCAGGACGAACAGGCAAGGAGCGTGTTCAGACAGGACAGACAAGATACAGGAGCGGGTCTAGGTAATCGGCCCCTAGAAGGCAGGAGGAACAGGCTAGGAGCGTGTTCAGACAGGCCAGACAAGATACAGGAGCGGGTCTAGGTAATCGGCCCCTAGAAGGCAGGAGGAACAGGCTAGGAGCGTGTTCAGACAGGCCTGGAAATACAGCCTCCAGGATAGGCAGACAAGAGAACACAGAACGGGACCTGGCACCTTCAGAGTGCAAGCACACACTGAAAGAAACACTATGCTCAGGCAGGGATTGATTGGAGCAGCTGAGCTATATACCAGGTGACAGACAGCAATAGGCTGAGGACGCAGAAGGGGTGTGACCCACAGCAGGTACAAAAAGCAGGAAGTGATCGGGCGCCGCCCTTAAGCAGCAGAAACAGACACAAACAGACAGCATGGAGGGAAGCCAGAGAGACATTCTGGACAGGAGATCAAGTGCGCGCTCTTGCACAGTGGGAGATGGACCACTATGCAAGGGCGCCGCCAGGTATGTTACATGGTGTCCCGTGTGGTGTAGTATATAGAGGATGTGTCTCGTGTGGTGTAGTATATAGAGGATGTGTCCCGTGTGGTGCAGTATATAGAGGATGTGTCCCGTGTGGTGCAGTATATAGAGGATGTGTCCCGTGTGGTGCAGTATATAGAGGATGGGTCCCGTGTGGTGCAGTATATAGAGGATGTGTCCCGTGTGGTGTAGTATATAGAGGATGTGTCCCGTGTGGTGTAGTATATAGAGGAGGTGTCCCGTGTGGTGTAGTATATAGAGGATGTGTCCCGTGTGGTGTAGTATATAGAGGATGGGTCCCGTGTGGTGTAGTATATAGAGGATGTGTCCCGTGTGGTGTAGTATATAGAGGATGGGTCCCGTGTGGTGTAGTATATAGAGGATGTGTCTCGTGTGGTGTAGTATATAGAGGATGTGTCCCGTGTGGTGTAGTATATAGAGGAGGTGTCCCGTGTGATGTAGTATATAGAGGATGTGTCCCGTGTGGTGTAGTATATAGAGGATGTGTCCCGTGTGGTGCAGTATATAGAGGATGTGTCCTGTGTGGTGCAGTATATAGAGGATGTGTCCCGTGTGGTGTAGTATATAGAGGATGGGTCCCGTGTGGTGTAGTATATAGAGGATGGGTCCCGTGTGGTGTAGTATATAGAGGATGGGTCCCGTGTGGTGTAGTATATAGAGGATGTGTCCCGTGTGGTGTAGTATATAGAGGATGGGTCCCGTGTGGTGTAGTATATAGAGGATGGGTCCCGTGTGGTGCAGTATATAGAGGATGTGTCCCGTGTGGTGCAGTATATAGAGGATGTGTCCCGTGTGGTGTAGTATATAGAGGATGTGTCCCGTGTGGTGTAGTATATAGAGGATGGGTCCCGTGTGGTGTAGTATATAGAGGATGTGTCCCGTGTGGTGTAGTATATAGAGGATGGGTCCCGTGTGGTGTAGTATATAGAGGATGTGTCCCGTGTGGTGTAGTATATAGAGGATGTGTCCCGTGTGGTGCAGTATATAGAGGATGTGTCCCGTGTGGTGTAGTATATAGAGGATGGGTCCCGTGTGGTGTAGTATATAGAGGATGGGTCCCGTGTGGTGTAGTATATAGAGGATGGGTCCCGTGTGGTGTAGTATATAGAGGATGGGTCCCGTGTGGTGTAGTATATAGAGGATGGGTCCCGTGTGGTGTAGTATATAGAGGATGTGTCCCGTGTGGTGTAGTATATAGAGGATGGGTCCCGTGTGGTGTAGTATATAGAGGATGGGTCCAGTGTGGTGTAGTATATAGAGGATGGGTCCCGTGTGGTGTAGTATATAGAGGATGGGTCCCGTGTGGTGTAGTATATAGAGGATGGGTCCCGTGTGGTGTAGTATATAGAGGATGTGTCCCGTGTGGTGTAGTGTATAGAGGATGTGTCCTGTGTGGTGTAGTATATAGAGGATGTGTCCTGTGTGGTGTAGTGTATAGAGGATGTGTCCTGTGTGGTGTAGTATATAGAGGATGTGTCCCGTGTGGTGTAGTATATAGAGGATGGGTCCCGTGTGGTGTAGTATATAGAGGATGTGTCCCGTGTGGTGTAGTATATAGAGGATGGGTCCTGTGTGGTGTAGTATATAGAGGATGGGTCCCGTGTGGTGTAGTATATAGAGGATGTGTCCCGTGTGGTGCAGTATATAGAGGATGTGTCTCGTGTGGTGTAGTATATAGAGGAGGTGTCCCGTGTGGTGTGGTATATAGAGGATGGGTCCCGTGTGGTGTAGTATATAGAGGATGGGTCCTGTGTGGTGTAGTATATAGAGGATGTGTCCCGTGTGGTGTAGTATATAGAGGATGGGTCCCGTGCGGTGTAGTATATAGAGGATGGGTCCCGTGCGGTGTAGTATATAGAGGATGGGTCCCGTGTGGTGTAGTATATAGAGGATGTGTCCCGTGTGGTGTAGTATATAGAGGATGTGTCCCGTGTGGTGTAGTATATAGAGGATGGGTCTCGTGTGGTGTAGTATATAGAGGATGGGTCCCGTGCGGTGTAGTATATAGAGGATGGGTCTCGTGTGGTGTAGTATATAGAGGATGTGTCCCGTGTGGTGTAGTATATAGAGGATGGGTCCCGTGCTGTGTAGTATATAGAGGATGTGTCCCGTGTGGTGTAGTATATAGAGGATGTGTCCCGTATGGTGTAGTATATAGAGGATGTGTCTCGTGTGGTGTAGTATATAGAGGATGGGTCCCGTGTGGTGTAGTATATAGAGGATGGGTCCCGTGTGGTGTAGTATATAGAGGAGGTGTGTAATGCACACGCCCGGGCTGAGCGGCGTGTGCGTGTGATTCCACTGGACCGTGCCGGAGAGTGAATGCCTGGAGGGGCGTAACTAGGTATTCACCCAATCCGACCAGGGTCGCACGACGGCATACGACGCCAGTGCACCAAGGAGGAACCGAGCAGAGGGACCAGGTGCTACTCCAGGACAGACCCCGGACACGGCTGTTGACCCACACAGGGGAATACAGGAACAGGCTGGTTAGGCTGGTGCACAGACTGGTGGGTATAGGCAGGCACGACTGGTATGCAGGCAGGTGGGTATGCAGGCAGGGGGGTACAGGCAAGCACAGCTAGAGTGCAGACAAGGATGCACTAGCAGGTAGGAACACTGGCGGGATAGGACCCAGTACACACTGGGACTCAGGAACAATACAGGCAGAGGGGTACAGGCAAGCACAGCTAGAGTGCAGACAGGGAGGCACTAGCAGGTAGGGACACTGGCGGGATAGGACCCAGTACACACTGGGACTCAGGAACAGAACCACAGATGTGGCGGACAAACACAGCAGAGTGAGGCCGCCCAGAGAGGTGAGCGAGAACAGGGCAGGACAAGACCGCCTGGAGCGGTGAGCAAGAGTAGAGCAGGACAAGGCCGCCAGGAGCGGTGAGCAAAGGGTCAGAGCTGAGCGAGACTGCCGGAGCAGTGAGCAAGAGTAAAGCAGGACGAGACCGCCTGGAGCGGTGAGCGAGAGTGGAGCAAGACTGCCGGAGCAGTGAGCAAAAGGATAAGAGTGGAGCAAGACTGCCGGAGCAGTGAGCAAAAGGGTCAGAGCGGAGCAAGGCTGCCGGAGCAGCGAGCAAAGGAGTCAGAGCAGGCTAGAACCGCCAGAGCGGTGAGCAAAGGAGTAAGAGCAGGCTAGAACCGCCGGAGCGGTGAGCAAAGGAGTCAGAGCAGGCTTGAACCGCCGAAGCGGTGAGCAAAGGAGTCAGAGCAGGCAAGGCTGAGCAGGGGGGAAAGGGCTCTG
This sequence comes from Phyllobates terribilis, assembly GCF_046119375.1. NCBI lineage: Eukaryota > Metazoa > Chordata > Amphibia > Anura > Dendrobatidae > Phyllobates > Phyllobates terribilis. The sequence continues at coordinate 397,640,618 of NW_027362769.1, forward strand.
TTCACACGGAACAGACAGGAAGGGAAAGGCAGGGCCAGATACCCACAGGGTACTTACAGTGAAGTAGCGAGTGGACCACAAACTCACAAACGGGAGTACAGAGACAACAAGCAGGAGTTAGGTACGAGTTCAGACTCTGCAGAAAAAGGAAGGGAACGGACATAGAGGCAAAACAGGTGAAGGATAGGAGAGAGTTCAGACTGGAACTGAGTGTACGGAGGAGACCGACACTGCAGCGGAATACAGGAGCGGGTCTGGGAATACGGCCCCCAGAGAGGCAGGACGAACAGGCAAGGAGCGTGTTCAGACAGGACAGACAAGATACAGGAGCGGGTCTAGGTAATCGGCCCCTAGAAGGCAGGAGGAACAGGCTAGGAGCGTGTTCAGACAGGCCAGACAAGATACAGGAGCGGGTCTAGGTAATCGGCCCCTAGAAGGCAGGAGGAACAGGCTAGGAGCGTGTTCAGACAGGCCTGGAAATACAGCCTCCAGGATAGGCAGACAAGAGAACACAGAACGGGACCTGGCACCTTCAGAGTGCAAGCACACACTGAAAGAAACACTATGCTCAGGCAGGGATTGATTGGAGCAGCTGAGCTATATACCAGGTGACAGACAGCAATAGGCTGAGGACGCAGAAGGGGTGTGACCCACAGCAGGTACAAAAAGCAGGAAGTGATCGGGCGCCGCCCTTAAGCAGCAGAAACAGACACAAACAGACAGCATGGAGGGAAGCCAGAGAGACATTCTGGACAGGAGATCAAGTGCGCGCTCTTGCACAGTGGGAGATGGACCACTATGCAAGGGCGCCGCCAGGTATGTTACATGGTGTCCCGTGTGGTGTAGTATATAGAGGATGTGTCTCGTGTGGTGTAGTATATAGAGGATGTGTCCCGTGTGGTGCAGTATATAGAGGATGTGTCCCGTGTGGTGCAGTATATAGAGGATGTGTCCCGTGTGGTGCAGTATATAGAGGATGGGTCCCGTGTGGTGCAGTATATAGAGGATGTGTCCCGTGTGGTGTAGTATATAGAGGATGTGTCCCGTGTGGTGTAGTATATAGAGGAGGTGTCCCGTGTGGTGTAGTATATAGAGGATGTGTCCCGTGTGGTGTAGTATATAGAGGATGGGTCCCGTGTGGTGTAGTATATAGAGGATGTGTCCCGTGTGGTGTAGTATATAGAGGATGGGTCCCGTGTGGTGTAGTATATAGAGGATGTGTCTCGTGTGGTGTAGTATATAGAGGATGTGTCCCGTGTGGTGTAGTATATAGAGGAGGTGTCCCGTGTGATGTAGTATATAGAGGATGTGTCCCGTGTGGTGTAGTATATAGAGGATGTGTCCCGTGTGGTGCAGTATATAGAGGATGTGTCCTGTGTGGTGCAGTATATAGAGGATGTGTCCCGTGTGGTGTAGTATATAGAGGATGGGTCCCGTGTGGTGTAGTATATAGAGGATGGGTCCCGTGTGGTGTAGTATATAGAGGATGGGTCCCGTGTGGTGTAGTATATAGAGGATGTGTCCCGTGTGGTGTAGTATATAGAGGATGGGTCCCGTGTGGTGTAGTATATAGAGGATGGGTCCCGTGTGGTGCAGTATATAGAGGATGTGTCCCGTGTGGTGCAGTATATAGAGGATGTGTCCCGTGTGGTGTAGTATATAGAGGATGTGTCCCGTGTGGTGTAGTATATAGAGGATGGGTCCCGTGTGGTGTAGTATATAGAGGATGTGTCCCGTGTGGTGTAGTATATAGAGGATGGGTCCCGTGTGGTGTAGTATATAGAGGATGTGTCCCGTGTGGTGTAGTATATAGAGGATGTGTCCCGTGTGGTGCAGTATATAGAGGATGTGTCCCGTGTGGTGTAGTATATAGAGGATGGGTCCCGTGTGGTGTAGTATATAGAGGATGGGTCCCGTGTGGTGTAGTATATAGAGGATGGGTCCCGTGTGGTGTAGTATATAGAGGATGGGTCCCGTGTGGTGTAGTATATAGAGGATGGGTCCCGTGTGGTGTAGTATATAGAGGATGTGTCCCGTGTGGTGTAGTATATAGAGGATGGGTCCCGTGTGGTGTAGTATATAGAGGATGGGTCCAGTGTGGTGTAGTATATAGAGGATGGGTCCCGTGTGGTGTAGTATATAGAGGATGGGTCCCGTGTGGTGTAGTATATAGAGGATGGGTCCCGTGTGGTGTAGTATATAGAGGATGTGTCCCGTGTGGTGTAGTGTATAGAGGATGTGTCCTGTGTGGTGTAGTATATAGAGGATGTGTCCTGTGTGGTGTAGTGTATAGAGGATGTGTCCTGTGTGGTGTAGTATATAGAGGATGTGTCCCGTGTGGTGTAGTATATAGAGGATGGGTCCCGTGTGGTGTAGTATATAGAGGATGTGTCCCGTGTGGTGTAGTATATAGAGGATGGGTCCTGTGTGGTGTAGTATATAGAGGATGGGTCCCGTGTGGTGTAGTATATAGAGGATGTGTCCCGTGTGGTGCAGTATATAGAGGATGTGTCTCGTGTGGTGTAGTATATAGAGGAGGTGTCCCGTGTGGTGTGGTATATAGAGGATGGGTCCCGTGTGGTGTAGTATATAGAGGATGGGTCCTGTGTGGTGTAGTATATAGAGGATGTGTCCCGTGTGGTGTAGTATATAGAGGATGGGTCCCGTGCGGTGTAGTATATAGAGGATGGGTCCCGTGCGGTGTAGTATATAGAGGATGGGTCCCGTGTGGTGTAGTATATAGAGGATGTGTCCCGTGTGGTGTAGTATATAGAGGATGTGTCCCGTGTGGTGTAGTATATAGAGGATGGGTCTCGTGTGGTGTAGTATATAGAGGATGGGTCCCGTGCGGTGTAGTATATAGAGGATGGGTCTCGTGTGGTGTAGTATATAGAGGATGTGTCCCGTGTGGTGTAGTATATAGAGGATGGGTCCCGTGCTGTGTAGTATATAGAGGATGTGTCCCGTGTGGTGTAGTATATAGAGGATGTGTCCCGTATGGTGTAGTATATAGAGGATGTGTCTCGTGTGGTGTAGTATATAGAGGATGGGTCCCGTGTGGTGTAGTATATAGAGGATGGGTCCCGTGTGGTGTAGTATATAGAGGAGGTGTGTAATGCACACGCCCGGGCTGAGCGGCGTGTGCGTGTGATTCCACTGGACCGTGCCGGAGAGTGAATGCCTGGAGGGGCGTAACTAGGTATTCACCCAATCCGACCAGGGTCGCACGACGGCATACGACGCCAGTGCACCAAGGAGGAACCGAGCAGAGGGACCAGGTGCTACTCCAGGACAGACCCCGGACACGGCTGTTGACCCACACAGGGGAATACAGGAACAGGCTGGTTAGGCTGGTGCACAGACTGGTGGGTATAGGCAGGCACGACTGGTATGCAGGCAGGTGGGTATGCAGGCAGGGGGGTACAGGCAAGCACAGCTAGAGTGCAGACAAGGATGCACTAGCAGGTAGGAACACTGGCGGGATAGGACCCAGTACACACTGGGACTCAGGAACAATACAGGCAGAGGGGTACAGGCAAGCACAGCTAGAGTGCAGACAGGGAGGCACTAGCAGGTAGGGACACTGGCGGGATAGGACCCAGTACACACTGGGACTCAGGAACAGAACCACAGATGTGGCGGACAAACACAGCAGAGTGAGGCCGCCCAGAGAGGTGAGCGAGAACAGGGCAGGACAAGACCGCCTGGAGCGGTGAGCAAGAGTAGAGCAGGACAAGGCCGCCAGGAGCGGTGAGCAAAGGGTCAGAGCTGAGCGAGACTGCCGGAGCAGTGAGCAAGAGTAAAGCAGGACGAGACCGCCTGGAGCGGTGAGCGAGAGTGGAGCAAGACTGCCGGAGCAGTGAGCAAAAGGATAAGAGTGGAGCAAGACTGCCGGAGCAGTGAGCAAAAGGGTCAGAGCGGAGCAAGGCTGCCGGAGCAGCGAGCAAAGGAGTCAGAGCAGGCTAGAACCGCCAGAGCGGTGAGCAAAGGAGTAAGAGCAGGCTAGAACCGCCGGAGCGGTGAGCAAAGGAGTCAGAGCAGGCTTGAACCGCCGAAGCGGTGAGCAAAGGAGTCAGAGCAGGCAAGGCTGAGCAGGGGGGAAAGGGCTCTGTTCACACGGAACAGACAGGAAGAGAAAGGCAGGGCCAGATACCCACAGGGTACTTACAGTGAAGTAGCGAGTGGACCACAAACTCACAAACGGGAGTACAGAGACAACAAGCAGGAGTTAGGTACGAGTTCAGACTCTGCAGAAAAAGGAAGGGAACGGACATAGAGGCAAAACAGGTGAAGGATAGGAGAGAGTTCAGACTGGAACTGAGTGTACGGAGGAGACCGACACTGCAGCGGAATACAGGAGCGGGTCTGGGAATACGGCCCCCAGAGAGGCAGGACGAACAGGCAAGGAGCGTGTTCAGACAGGACAGACAAGATACAGGAGCGGGTCTAGGTAATCGGCCCCTAGAAGGCAGGAGGAACAGGCTAGGAGCGTGTTCAGACAGGCCAGACAAGATACAGGAGCGGGTCTAGGTAATCGGCCCCTAGAAGGCAGGAGGAACAGGCTAGGAGCGTGTTCAGACAGGCCTGGAAATACAGCCTCCAGGATAGGCAGACAAGAGAACACAGAACGGGACTTGGCACCTTCAGAGTGCAAGCACACACTGAAAGAAACACTATGCTCAGGCAGGGATAGATGGGAGCAGCTGAGCTATATACCAGGTGACAGACAGCAATAGGCTGAGGACGCAGAAGAGGTGTGACCCACAGCAGGTACAAAAAGCAGGAAGTGATCGGGCGCCGCCCTTAAGCAGCAGAAACAGACACAAACAGACAGCATGGAGGGAAGCCAGAGAGACATTCTGGACTGGAGATCAAGTGCGCGCTCTTGCACAGTGGGAGATGGACCACTATGCAAGGACGCCGCCAGGTATGTTACAAGGTGTCCCGTGTGGTGTAGTATATAGAGGATGTGTCTCGTGTGGTGTAGTATATAGAGGATGTGTCCCGTGTGGTGTAGTATATAGAGGATGTGTCCCGTGTGGTGCAGTATATAGAGGATGTGTCCCGTGTGGTGTAGTATATAGAGGATGTGTCCCGTGCGGTGTAGTATATAGAGGATGTGTCCCGTGTGGTGTAGTGTATAGAGGATGTGTCCCGTGTGGTGTAGTATATAGAGGATGTGTCCCGTGTGGTGTAGTATATAGAGGATGTGTCTCGTGTGGTGTAGTATATAGAGGAGGTGTCTCGTGTGGTGTAGTATATAGAGGATGGGTCCCGTGTGGTGTAGTATATAGAGGATGTGTCTCGTGTGATGTAGTATATAGAGGATGTGTCCCGTGTGGTGTAGTATATAGAGGATGTGTCCCGTGTGGTGTAGTATATAGAGGATGTGTCCCGTGTGGTGTAGTATATAGAGGATGTGTCCCGTGTGGTGTAGTATATAGAGGATGTGTCTCGTGTGGTGTAGTATATAGAGGATGTGTCCCGTGTGGTGTAGTATATAGAGGATGTGTCCCGTGTGGTGTAGTATATAGAGGAGGTGTCCCGTGTGATGTAGTATATAGAGGATGTGTCCCGTGTGGTGTAGTATATAGAGGATGTGTCCCGTGTGGTGTAGTATATAGAGGATGTGTCCCGTGTGGTGTAGTATATAGAGGATGTGTCCCGTGTGGTGTAGTATATAGAGGATATGTCCCGTGTGGTGTAGTATATAGAGCATGGGTCCCGTGTGGTGTAGTATATAGAGGATGTGTCCCGTGTGGTGTAGTATATAGAGGATGGGTCCCGTGTGGTGTAGTATATAGAGGATGTGTCCCGTGTGGTGTAGTATATAGAGGATGTGTCCCGTGTGGTGCAGTATATAGAGGATGTGTCCCGTGTGGTGTAGTATATAGAGGATGGGTCCCGTGTGGTGTAGTATATAGAGGATGGGTCCCGTGTGGTGTAGTATATAGAGGATGTGTCCCGTGTGGTGTAGTATATAGAGGATGTGTCTCGTGTGGTGTAGTATATAGAGGATGTGTCCCGTGTGATGTAGTATATAGAGGATGTGTCCCGTGTGGTGTAGTATATAGAGGAGGTGTCCTGTGTGGTGTAGTATATAGAGGATGGGTCCCGTGTGGTGTAGTATATAGAGGATGGGTCCCGTGTGGTGTAGTATATAGAGGATGTGTTCTGTGTGGTGTAGTATATAGAGGATGTGTCCCGTGTGGTGTAGTATATAGAGGAGGTGTCCCGTGTGGTGTAGTATATAGAGGAGGTGTCCCGTGTGGTGTAGTATATAGAGGATGGGTCCCGTGTGGTGTAGTATATAGAGGATGTGTCCTGTGTGGTGTAGTATATAGAGGATGTGTCCCGTGTGGTGTAGTATATAGAGGATGTGCCCGTGTGATGTAGTATATAGAGGATGTGCCCGTGTGGTGTAGTATATAGAGGATGTGCCCGTGTGATGTAGTATATAGAGGATGTGTCCCGTGTGGTGTAGTATATAGAGGATGTGCCCGTGTGATGTAGTATATAGAGGAGGTGTCCCGTGTGGTGTAGTATATAGAGGATGGGTCCCGTGTGGTGTAGTATATAGAGGATGTGTCCCGTGTGGTGTAGTATATAGAGGATGTGTCCTGTGTGGTGTAGTATATAGAGGATGGGTCCCGTGTGATGTAGTATATAGAGGATGTGTCTCGTGTGGTGTAGTATATAGAGGATGTGCCCGTGTGATGTAGTATATAGAGGAGGTGTCCCGTGTGGTGTAGTATATAGAGGATGGGTCCCGTGTGGTGTAGTATATAGAGGATGTGTCCCGTGTGGTGTAGTATATAGAGGAGGTGTCCTGTGTGGTGTAGTATATAGAGGATGTGTCCCGTGTGGTGTAGTATATAGAGGATGTGTCCCGTGTGGTGTAGTATATAGAGGATGTGTCCCGTGCGGTGTAGTGTATAGAGGATGGGTCTCGTGCGGTGTAGTATATAGAGGATGTGTCCTGTGTGGTGTAGTATATAGAGGATGTGTCCAGTGTGGTGTAGTATATAGAGGATGTGTCCCGTGTGGTGTAGTATATAGAGGATGTGTCCTGTGTGGTGTAGTATATAGAGGATGGGTCCCGTGTGGTGTAGTATATAGAGGATGTGTCCTGTGTGGTGTAGTATATAGAGGATGTGTCCCGTGTGGTGTAGTATATAGAGGATGTGTCCTGTGTGGTGTAGTATATAGAGGATGGGTCCCGTGTGGTGTAGTATATAGAGGATGTGTCCTGTGTGGTGTAGTATATAGAGGATGTGTCCCGTGTGGTGTAGTATATAGAGGATGTGTCCTGTGTGGTGTAGTATATAGAGGATGGGTCCCGTGTGGTGTAGTATATAGAGGATGTGTCCTGTGTGGTGTAGTATATAGAGGATGTGTCCCGTGTGGTGTAGTATATAGAGGATGTGTCCCGTGTGGTGTAGTATATAGAGGATGTGTCCCGTGTGGTGTAGTATATAGAGGAGGTATCCCGTGTGGTGTAGTATATAGAGGAGGTGTCCCGTGTGGTGTAGTATATAGAGGAGGTGTCCCGTGTGGTGTAGTATATAGAGGATGTGTCCCGTGCGGTGTAGTATATAGAGGATGTGTCCCGTGTGGTGTAATATATAGAGGATGTGTCCCGTGTGGTGTAGTATATAGAGGATGGGTCTCGTGTGGTGTAGTATATAGAGGATGGGTCCCGTGTGGTGTAGTATATAGAGGATGGGTCCCGTGCGCTGTAGTATATAGAGGATGTGTCCCGTGTGGTGTAGTATATAGAGGATGTATCCCGTGTGGTGTAGTATATAGAGAATGGGTCCCGTGTGGTGTAGTATATAGAGGATGTGTCCCGTGTGGTGTAGTATATAGAGGATGTGTCCCGTGTGGTGTAGTATATAGAGGATGGGTCCCGTGCGGTGTAGTATATAGAGGATGTGTCCCGTGTGGTGTAGTATATAGAGGATGTGTCCTGTGTGGTGTAGTATATAGAGGATGGGTCCCGTGCGGTGTAGTATATAGAGGATGTGTCCCGTGTGGTGTAGTATATAGAGGTTGTGTCCTGTGTGGTGTAGTATATAGAGGATGTGTCTCGTGCGGTGTAGTATATAGAGGATGGGTGACGTGTGGTGTAGTATATAGAGGATGTGTCTGACGCGCCCCCTGGGCCAGTGCTGTAGTGCGGCGCACGTGTGCGCGGGGGAATACCCGGAGCCGGATCCGATGGGGGTAGTAGTCTCCGAGTGGCGGGGACCCGGTCCGTGCCCAGGGTGGTCAAACTACGTGTGTGGCAGTCTTTGTAGATGTTGTTTAAGTGTCGACTACGCCACCCGTTGATTTGCGGTCGCAAGGCCGCCGCTGCAGAACAGTCCGCTGAGGCCGGTGGTATGTGTGCAGCAATGGTGGTATAACCCCCAACGGGAGAGGTATGGCCTCAGGGCAGCTGGTGCGGGTGAAGGGAGTGATAGAAAGGGCGTCCCGGTACCTTTAGTGCTGGTAGTGCGATGGAACACAGAGACTGATTGCAGTTTTCAATGCTTTACTCACAGATGTTATCAGTGTCAGTCCTGCAGGTGATGACGACCCGAGCCGTGCTGCGTCCACCAGGTACGGGGCTCGACCAACCCCCAGGCAGTTCCAGAGTGTGACCTTGAACTCCTTTCTCCGTTCCTTTCTCTGGCCGTCCCCACTAGGGACCCACCCATGTCCAGCTTCCTCGGGCCTTCTGGTGGCGAAACCTATCTCCGGTTTCCCTGACCCTATGTGGCGTGCCTTCGTGGTGAGTGTAGTGAGTGGTCGCGCCAAGACATGGCCACGACCTCCAGTTCCTGGCTGAGGATAAGTGGCCTCCACCAGTTCGGGATCCGGTACCCTGATCTGCCAACCCTTCACCCGCTGACTCCTAGCGTGTTCGGGTTCCCTCTTCCTTCATGTCTCTGGGCCTTTCTCCAGGTTCCATTCCTTCCTTGTTCCTTGTTCCTTTCCTCTTGTCTTTCTCTCTCTTGCTCCCTTCAGGAGCAGCACCCAGACAGGGCTGCTGCTCCCTGTCACTACTCTTCTCCTCTTCTTCTGTCTGACTGAACTCCTAAGATGGTGCCCACCTTTTATACTCCCTCTGACACCCGAGCCCAGGTGACTAGCCACCAATGGGCTCCTTCCTATGCCCAGAGTCCCTCCCCTCTCTGCTCCTGCACCACTGGGATATTCCTCCCCCCCTCCCACTCCAGCCAGGGACAGACGCTGTCGTACCTGCACATCTATCTGGTGGGAGTACCGTTGATCTGTCCCCCGGAAATGGGATGTATGTGGTGCATGCAGCTAACTGAGTTCTAGTCCACACTCCATCCTTACCCGGGAGTGGAATACCACACCTCTGGTTCGAGGTGCAATACCCCTGTAGCAGCCGAGCCCTCGGGGTGCTACATTCCCCCCTGGTAAACCACAGCACGTCCTCGGGCTGAAATAGAGTAAAAACAATTTTTAAAGTGTACGTACACATAAAACACATCAACTTTCATCCATCCCTTTATGGGAGGTTTTCTCAACAGCTGGCTAATGCCACCGGAACTCTTTTACAAAAACACTATGTAAAACTTTGGCATCATATCAAATTTCACATTAAGGCATTCTCAAATAAAACATTCTTGAATTCTCGGGTTCTTGGGATCTTGGGATCTGGCCGCTCTCAGTCTTCGGCCAGGTAGAGGGAAGGGATGACCGCTCTCAGTCCTCGGTCAGGTTAGGGATTAGGGCAAAAATAGGCAACAGTTCTCTTTCTGTCCCAACGGGGACCACACTCTTAGTGGAAACAGTCCCACAACAGTCCTTATACCCGGTCGGGCAACTATTTACATCTCCTCTTTTACCGTTTACGATTAACGGTGTGCTCCACACGCTCCTTTCTCTTCCTCAGGTTCAGACCCGTCCGGGCCCTCTTTCTCCTCCTCCTCCTGGTACGATTGCTCCTCTTCTTCCTTGACCCGGTGGACATGAAGGGCGTACCACCCCTTCACTCCCTTATGCCTGGTATAGGTGACGGTATCTCCAGGCACCAGGTCCCGTCCACTGTACCCCTCCGGTAGGTGGGACTCTACGTCGCTCCTGTTTACAAACACCTGGCTTATGGTCTTCGGGTCTTAGATGATGCCCCAGCCACATGCCATGTGAAACTTAACAACAGTCCCGGTGACTCGGGGACCGTGAGCTGTACGGGGGGGTCCTGGCGGGTCCTTGTCTTCTGCTCCACGTTTTTAATGTGGAGCCACTCCTCCTTCACTTTCCTCTCTCTCCGCTCCCGCTCAAACGTTGCCAGTTGTTGGCGGCAGGTCTCATAGCGCCGGGCGGCGCCCGCCCGGGTCTCCTGAGTGAACCCCATCAGGTCTTCTCCAGTGGGGTCCCCCTCGAATTGGGCGTCCTCCAGCGGGGTGAAGAGAGGTCCACGGGCTCCGGAGCTGGGATTAGCGGTTCATCTGGGGCCCTTGCTCCTACGGGATGACTCTTCCTGGAGCGGGGGTTGGTGTACTCAGGCGGCCAGACGAATGGTGTCCCATCCGGGCAGGTGTGCTGCTCATACAGGTCTTTCCCCAATGATGGCACGACTGGGGGCCCCGGCTGGGGTGCAGCGCCCGCGGGCACTCGGCCTTTTAACCAGGCCGGTGACTTTCTGATCGTGCCCGGTGTTGGGGAGCACGGTTCAGGGCGAGGCTCCGCTGCAGAGCTTGCTGCTGGAGGGCTGACTACTGGTGGTGGAGGTACGGTGGGCGGTGCGGCACCCAGAGCTTCGGGTCCCGCGGCGGGAGGTAGGGGCAGGTCCGCGGCCTCAGGGCCCGGAGTAACGGCGTTCCCCTTACTTGTCGTTGCGGCCTCCCCCGCGGCGTCGTCCCCGGCCTCCGGTCCGCTTCTGCTGCCTCTCGGGATCGACGCGGTGCTGGATGGTGGCTGCACCTCCGGTTGGCAGGTCAGCGTGCGCCGGGTCAACTCCTCCTTCCACCCGGCGAGCACATCTCGTTGCGCCCAGATCATCCTCCTGTTCAGCTCTTCCAGCGCGGCCTGCGCGTACTCCGGTTCTTCCTTCTGGAGCACCGCTAGCAGCTCTGCAATCTGGTATGGCGGCTGTGGCGGTGAAGCTCTCCTCCGTATCCGACATCCTCCTCCCCCCTAGTGGACCGCGGCCTACCTCGCGATGATCCTCTTCCGTAGGCCGCGGCTCCGCAGTGGATCGTCAGGGTTGAGGACCTTCCGTCGCGCTCCTGTGACGTCGGCGTCGCTGGGCTCCCTCCAGGACCTGACGCAACGTCCGGACGTGAGGCGGGGCTTCAATTCTCGCGGGCTTTCGGAGTCCACACCCCTCTTCTTCCCGCGCGGCGTCCTCAAGATGGCGCCCAATGGCGGGAAAACTCCACGGATGGCGGGAAGAAGGCAGAAGATGGCGTCGGATGGCGGGAATCGGCTCCGGATGGCGGGAAACGACCCCGGACGGCGGGAAACTTCACCACAGGTAAGTAAAAAGTCTCTTTTTCAGGCACGCAGTACCCGGTGGTTACGGGCACGAGATCCTGCCGACTACGCCAAAGTTGACGCGCCCCCTGGGCCAGTGCTGTAGTGCGGCGCACGTGTGCGCGGGGGAATACCCGGAGCCGGATCCGATGGGGGTAGTAGTCTCCGAGTGGCGGGGACCCGGTCCGTGCCCAGGGTGGTCAAACTAAGTGTGTGGCAGTCTTTGTAGATGTTGTTTAAGTGTCGACTACGCCACCCGTTGATTTGCGGTCGCAAGGCCGCCGCTGCAGAACAGTCCGCTGAGGCCGGTGGTATGTGTGCAGCAATGGTGGTATAACCCCCAACGGGAGAGGTATGGCCTCAGGGCAGCTGGTGCGGGTGAAGGGAGTGATAGAAAGGGCGTCCCGGTACCTTTAGTGCTGGTAGTGCGATGGAACACAGAGACTGATTGCAGTTTTCAATGCTTTACTCACAGATGTTATCAGTGTCAGTCCTGCAGGTGATGACGACCCGAGCCGTGCTGCGTCCACCAGGTACGGGGCTCGACCAACCCCCAGGCAGTTCCAGAGTGTGACCTTGAACTCCTTTCTCCGTTCCTTTCTCTGGCCGTCCCCACTAGGGACCCACCCATGTCCAGCTTCCTCGGGCCTTCTGGTGGCGAAACCTATCTCCGGTTTCCCTGACCCTATGTGGCGTGCCTTCGTGGTAAGTGTAGTGAGTGGTCGCGCCAAGACGTGGCCACGACCTCCGGTTCCTGGCTGAGGATAAGTGGCCTCCACCAGTTCGGGATCCGGTACCCTGATCTGCCAACCCTTCACCCGCTGACTCCTAGCGTGTTCGGGTTCCCTCTTCCTTCATGTCTCTGGGCCTTTCTCCAGGTTCCATTCCTTCCTTGTTCCTTGTTCCTTTCCTCTTGTCTTTCTCTCTCTTGCTCCCTTCAGGAGCAGCACCCAGACAGGGCTGCTGCTCCCTGTCACTACTCTTCTCCTCTTCTTCTGTCTGACTGAACTCCTAAGATGGTGCCCACCTTTTATACTCCCTCTGACACCCGAGCCCAGGTGACTAGCCACCAATGGGCTCCTTCCTATGCCCAGAGTCCCTCCCCTCTCTGCTCCTGCACCACTGGGATATTCCTCCCCCCCTCCCACTCCAGCCAGGGACAGACGCTGTCGTACCTGCACATCTATCTGGTGGGAGTACCGTTGATCTGTCCCCCGGAAATGGGATGTATGTGGTGCATGCAGCTAACTGAGTTCTAGTCCACACTCCATCCTTACCCGGGAGTGGAATACCACACCTCTGGTTCGAGGTGCAATACCCCTGTAGCAGCCGAGCCCTCGGGGTGCTACATTCCCCCCTGGTAAACCACAGCACGTCCTCGGGCTGAAATAGAGTAAAAACAATTTTTAAAGTGTACGTACACATAAAACACATCAACTTTCATCCATCCCTTTATGGGAGGTTTTCTCAACAGCTGGCTAATGCCACCGGAACTCTTTTACAAAAACACTATGTAAAACTTTGGCATCATATCAAATTTCACATTAAGGCATTCTCAAATAAAACATTCTTGAATTCTCGGGTTCTTGGGATCTTGGGATCTGGCCGCTCTCAGTCTTCGGCCAGGTAGAGGGAAGGGATGACCGCTCTCAGTCCTCGGTCAGGTTAGGGATTAGGGCAAAAATAGGCAACAGTTCTCTTTCTGTCCCAACGGGGACCACACTCTTAGTGGAAACAGTCCCACAACAGTCCTTATACCCGGTCGGGTAACTATTTACATCTCCTCTTTTACCGTTTACGATTAACGGTGTGCTCCACACGCTCCTTTCTCTTCCTCAGGTTCAGACCCGTCCGGGCCCTCTTTCTCCTCCTCCTCCTGGTACGATTGCTCCTCTTCTTCCTTGACCCGGTGGACATGAAGGGCGTACCACCCCTTCACTCCCTTATGCCTGGTATAGGTGACGGTATCTCCAGGCACCAGGTCCCATCCACTGTACCCCTCCGGTAGGTGGGACTCTACGTCGCTCCTGTTTACAAACACCTGGCTTATGGTCTTCGGGTCTTAGATGATGCCCCAGCCACATGCCATGTGAAACTTAACAACAGTCCCGGTGACTCGGGGACCGTGAGCTGTACGGGGGGGTCCTGGCGGGTCCTTGTCTTCTGCTCCACGTTTTTAATGTGGAGCCACTCCTCCTTCACTTTCCTCTCTCTCCGCTCCCGCTCAAACGTTGCCAGTTGTTGGCGGCAGGTCTCATAGCGCCGGGCGGCGCCCGCCCGGGTCTCCTGAGTGAACCCCATCAGGTCTTCTCCAGTGGGGTCCCCCTCGAATTGGGCGTCCTCCAGCGGGGTGAAGAGAGGTCCACGGGCTCCGGAGCTGGGATTAGCGGTTCATCTGGGGCCCTTGCTCCTACGGGATGACTCTTCCTGGAGCGGGGGTTGGTGTACTCAGGCGGCCAGACGAATGGTGTCCCATCCGGGCAGGTGTGCTGCTCATACAGGTCTTTCCCCAATGATGGCACGACTGGGGGCCCCGGCTGGGGTGCAGCGCCCGCGGGCACTCGGCCTTTTAACCAGGCCGGTGACTTTCTGATCGTGCCCGGTGTTGGGGAGCACGGTTCAGGGCGAGGCTCCGCTGCAGAGCTTGCTGCTGGAGGGCTGACTACTGGTGGTGGAGGTACGGTGGGCGGTGCGGCACCCAGAGCTTCGGGTCCCGCGGCGGGAGGTAGGGGCAGGTCCGCGGCCTCAGGGCCCGGAGTAACGGCGTTCCCCTTACTTGTCGTTGCGGCCTCCCCCGCGGCGGCGTCCCCGGCCTCCGGTCCGCTTCTGCTGCCTCTCGGGATCGACACGGTGCTGGATGGTGGCTGCACCTCCGGTTGGCAGGTCAGCGTGCGCCGGGTCAACTCCTCCTTCCACCCGGCGAGCACGTCTCGTTGCGCCCAGATCATCCTCCTGTTCAGCTCTTCCAGCGCGGCCTGCGCGTACTCCGGTTCTTCCTTCTGGAGCACCGCTAGCAGCTCTGCAATCTGGTATGGCGGCTGTGGCGGTGAAGCTCTCCTCTGTATCCGACATCCTCCTCCCCTCTAGTGGACCGCGGCCTACCTCGCGATGATCCTCTTCCGTAGGCCGCGGCTCCGCAGTGGATCGTCAGGGTTGAGGACCTTCCGTCGCGCTCCTGTGACGTCGGCGTCGCTGGGCTCCCTCCAGGACCTGACGCAACGTCCGGACGTGAGGCGGGGCTTCAATTCTCGCGGGCTTTCGGAGTCCACACCCCTCTTCTTCCCGCGCGGCGTCCTCAAGATGGCGCCCAATGGCGGGAAAACTCCACGGATGGCGGGAAGAAGGCAGAAGATGGCGTCGGATGGCGGGAATCGGCTCCGGATGGCGGGAAACGACCCCGGACGGCGGGAAACTTCACCACAGGTAAGTAAAAAGTCTCTTTTTCAGGCACGCAGTACCCGGTGGTTACGGGCACGAGATCCTGCCGACTACGCCAAAGTTGACGCGCCCCCTGGGCCAGTGCTGTAGTGCGGCGCACGTGTGCGCGGGGGAATGCGCGGGGGAATACCCGGAGCCTGATCCGATGGGGGTAGTAGTCTCCGAGTGGCGGGGACCCGGTCCGTGCCCAGGGTGGTCAAACTAAGTGTGTGGCAGTCTTTGTAGATGTTGTTTAAGTGTCGACTACGCCACCCGTTGATTTGCGGTCGCAAGGCCACCGCTGCAGAACAGTTCGCTGAGGCCGGTGGTATGTGTGCAGCAATGGTGGTATAACCCCCAACGGGAGAGGTATGGCCTCAGGGCAGCTGGTGCGGGTGAAGGGAGTGATAGAAAGGGCGTCCCGGTACCTTTAGTGCTGGTAGTGCGATGGAACACAGAGACTGATTGCAGTTTTCAATGCTTTACTCACAGATGTTATCAGTGTCAGTCCTGCAGGTGATGACGACCCGAGCCGTGCTGCGTCCACCAGGTACGGGGCTCGACCAACCCCCAGGCAGTTCCAGAGTGTGACCTTGAACTCCTTTCTCCGTTCCTTTCTCTGGCCGTCCCCACTAGGGACCCACCCATGTCCAGCTTCCTCGGGCCTTCTGGTGGCGAAACCTATCTCCGGTTTCCCTGACCCTATGTGGCGTGCCTTCGTGGTAAGTGTAGTGAGTGGTCGCGCCAAGACATGGCCACGACCTCCGGTTCCTGGCTGAGGATAAGTGGCCTCCACCAGTTCGGGATCCGGTACCCTGATCTGCCAACCCTTCACCCGCTGACTCCTAGCGTGTTCGGGTTCCCTCTTCCTTCATGTCTCTGGGCCTTTCTCCAGGTTCCATTCCTTCCTTGTTCCTTGTTCCTTTCCTCTTGTCTTTCTCTCTCTTGCTCCCTTCAGGAGCAGCACCCAGACAGGGCTGCTGCTCCCTGTCACTACTCTTCTCCTCTTCTTCTGTCTGACTGAACTCCTAAGATGGTGCCCACCTTTTATACTCCCTCTGACACCCGAGCCCAGGTGACTAGCCACCAATGGGCTCCTTCCTATGCCCAGAGTCCCTCCCCTCTCTGCTCCTGCACCACTGGGATATTCCTCCCCCCCTCCCACTCCAGCCAGGGACAGACGCTGTCGTACCTGCACATCTATCTGGTGGGAGTACCGTTGATCTGTCCCCCGGAAATGGGATGTATGTGGTGCATGCAGCTAACTGAGTTCTAGTCCACACTCCATCCTTACCCGGGAGTGGAATACCACACCTCTGGTTCGAGGTGCAATACTCCTGTAGCAGCCGAGCCCTCGGGGTGCTACATGTCCCGTGTGGTGTAGTGTATAGAGGATGGGTCCCGTGTGGTGTAGTATATAGAGGATGTGTCCCGTGTGGTGTAGTGTATAGAGGATGGGTCCCGTGCGGTGTAGTATATAGAGGATTTGTCCCATGCGGTGTAGTATATAGAGGATGGGTCTCGTGCGGTGTAGTATATAGAGGATGTGTCCCGTGTGGTGTAGTATATAGAGGATGTGTCCCGTGCGGTGTAGTATATAGAGGATGTGTCCCGTGTGGTGCAGTATATAGAGGATGTGTCCCGTGTGGTGTAGTATATAGAGGATGTGTCCCGTGTGGTGTAGTATATAGAGGATGTGTCTCGTGTGGTGTAGTATATAGAGGATGTGTCCCGTGTGGTGTAGTATATAGAGGATGGGTCCCGTGTGGTGTAGTATATAGAGGATATGTCCCGTGTGGTGTAGTATATAGAGGATGGGTCCCGTGCAGTGTAGTGTATAGAGGATGGGTCCCGTGTGGTGTAGTGTATAGAGGATGGGTCCCGTGCGGTGTAGTATATAGAGGATGTGTCCCGTGCGGTGTAGTATATAGAGGATGTGTCCCGTGTGGTGTAGTATATAGAGGATGTGTCCCGTGTGGTGTAGTATATAGAGGATATGTCCCGTGTGGTGTAGTATATAGAGGATGGGTCCCGTGCAGTGTAGTGTATAGAGGATGGGTCCCGTGTGGTGTAGTGTATAGAGGATGTGTCCCGTGTGGTGTAGTGTATAGAGGATGTGTCCCGTGTGGTGTAGTGTATAGAGGATGTGTCCCGTGTGGTGTAGTATATAGAGGAGGTGTCCCGTGTGGTGTAGTATATAGAGGATGTGTCCCGTGTGGTGTAGTATATAGAGGATGTGTCCCGTGTGGTGTAGTATATAGAGGATGTGTCCCGTGTGGTGTAGTGTATAGAGGATGGGTCCCGTGCGGTGTAGTATATAGAGGATGTGTCCCGTGTGGTGTAGTGTATAGAGGATGTGTCCCGTGTGGTGTAGTATATAGAGGATGTGTCCCGTGTGGTGTAGTATATAGAGGATGTGTCCCGTGTGGTGTAGTGTATAGAGGATGGGTCCCGTGCGGTGTAGTATATAGAGGATGTGTCCCGTGTGGTGTAGTATATAGAGGAGGTGTCCCGTGTGGTGTAGTATATAGAGGATGTGTCTCGTGTGGTGCAGTATATAGAGGATGTGTCTCGTGTGGTGTAGTATATAGAGGATGTGTCCCGTGTGGTGTAGTATATAGAGGATGGGTCCAGTGTGGTGTAGTATATAGAGGATGTGTCCCGTGTGGTGTAGTATATAGAGGATGTGTCCCGTGTGGTGTAGTATATAGAGGATCTGTCCCGTGTGGTGTAGTATATAGAGGATGTGTCTCGTGAGGTGTAGTATATAGAGGATGGGTCCTGTGTGGTGTAGTATATAGAGGATGTGTTTCGTGTGGTGTAGTATATAGAGGATTTGTCCCGTGCGGTGTAGTATATAGTGTAACGGGTCTGGGAGGCGGAACCTCTGAGCTACTATACAAGGGGGCGGTCCTTGTAAGGGAGCGGGTGGCGACCAGGCAGGCAGTCACAGCAGGTGACCGGGACAGTCTCTAGAAGAACGGGCAGGAGGTCACGGCAAGTGACCGGGGCAGTCTCTGGATGAACGGGCAGATGGTCACGGCAAGTGACCGGGGCAGTCTCTGGGTGAACGGGCAGATGGTCACGGCAAGTGACCGGGGCAGTCTCTGGGTGAACGGGCAGATGGTCACGGCAAGTGACCGGGGCAGTCTCTGGGTAAAGGGTTAGTACGACCTGTGGCGGCTGATGATAGACGTGAGCTCCCAGGTGAGCAGGCGAGAGTCTCTGGATAAACAGGTGGTCACAGCATGTGACGGCGGAGCCTCCAGGAAGACCAACAGACAGGCGGCAGATGAGCGCTCCCAGGTGAGCGGGCAGGAGTCACTGGACAGGCAGGTGGTCACAGCACGTGACGGCAGAGCCTCCAGGTAGGCTAGCAGGCAGGTAGCAGATGTGCGCTCCCAGGTGAGCGGGCAAGCTGGTCCTTAGACAGACTGACAGGAGTAGTAAGGCAGACCGTCGGACCTCAGGCTAGCAGGCAGGTAGCAGAATATCAGGCAGGAATAAGACAGTAAGCTGGCAGGAATCTGGCAGGTATCTGGCAGGTAACTGGCAACGGGACCTGAGGGCTGAAGCAGAGTAGTGAACAGTGCAACAACATTGCTCGGGCACCTCCATTTTGGAGGAGGTGCCTTATATATGGTGAAGTCCTCCGGCCATTGGCCGGGGACTCCTTAGGACGGCGCGCGCGGCCCCTTTAAGAGGGAGGGAGAGCGTGCGCGCGCGCCCTAAGCACAGTGGCCGGGAAGGAGCGCGCGCTGCCAGCAGAGCGGGAGGAGGACGCTGGGCACGGAGCAGAGAGGTGAGGGGAACAGCGTCCCTGCCTAGCAGAGGGCAGGGACGCCAGCGCTACAGTACCCCCCCCTTTAGGCCCCCCCTTTTTTAGGCCAGACAGAAATTTAGCAAGGATGAGCGGGGCATGGATGTTCTCCCGGGGCTCCCACGTTCTCTCCTCAGGACCAAACCCCTTCCAATCTACTAGAAAAAAGGTCTTTCCTCTTACCCTTTTGGTGGCAAGAATGTTCTCTACCTCAAACTCGTCCTCAGCAGAAACCGGAGCAGGAGGCGTACCTGTAGACTTGGAAAAAGAGTTAAGTACCACAGATTTGAGGAGAGATACATGGAAGGAGTTAGGGATCCGTAAGTTGGCCGGGAGTTTCAATTTATAGGCCACCGGGTTGATCTGACTGATGACCTCCAGAGGACCGATGAACCGAGGCCCTAACTTGTAAGAAGGTATCTTGAGTCGGACATATTTAGATGAGAGCCAGACTTTATCTCCAGGACGAAATTGTGGAGGATCCAGGCGTTTTTTGTCAGCGTGTCTTTTCATCCGTTCGGACGACTGAAGGAGTGCGGATCGGGTACTCTCCCAAATGGAGGAAAATTTGCTAACGAGAGATTCCGCAGCCGGGTTGTCCACAGAGGTGGAGACAGGAAAAGGAATCCGAGGATGCTGACCGAAGACTACAAAAAACGGGGATTTGGAGGAGGATTCGCTCTCGTGATTGTTATAAGAGAACTCGGCCCATGGTAGGAGATCCACCCAGTCTGAATGATGGGCATTAACGAAGTGCCGGAGGTAACTGGTCAGGTTCTGATTGATCCGCTCCACTTGACCATTGGACTGTGGGTGGTAAGCGGAAGAGAAGTCCAGGGTGACGTCTAGCAGTTTACAAGTGGCTCTCCAGAAGCGTGAGGTGAACTGTACCCCACGATCCGACACGATGTGGAGGGGCAGGCCATGAAGACGAAAGATGTGACGAATAAAGTCTTTCGCTAGCTCGGGTGCAGACGGGAGGCCTGGCAGGGGAACGAAATGAGCCATCTTGGAGAAGCGGTCAGCGACCACCCAAATGACCGTACAACCGGCAGAGACTGGGAGGTCAGTTATAAAGTCCATTGCTATATGCTGCCAGGGGGCAGCAGGTACAGAAAGCGGAAGGAGGCGACCGGCTGGCAGATGTCTCGGAACCTTGTTGCGGGCGCAGGACACACAGGCAGAAACAAAGTCTATTGCGTCCTTGTGCAGGGTAGGCCACCAGTAGTGCCGGGTAATAAGCTGGAGGGTCTTTTTCTGACCGGCGTGGCCAGCCAGTTTAGACGAGTGACCCCAGTGAAGGATCTTCTCCCGATCAGGTACTGATACGAACGTCTTTCCGGGAGGGAGACGATTTAGACTCACGGGAGCCACCTGCATTACTCTGGCGGGATCGATGATGTGTTTCGGATCTTCCTCGAGATCAGACACCAGAAAGGATCGAGACAAGGCATCCGCCTTGACGTTTTTGTCAGCCGGGCGAAAATGAAGAACAAAATCAAAGCGAGCAAAAAACAAGGACCACCGGGCTTGGCGCGGGTTAAGTCTCTGGGCATGCTGGAGGTAAGCCAAGTTCTTGTGGTCAGTGTAAATTATTACCGGGTGAAGAGCCCCCTCGAGCAGGTAACGCCACTCCTCCAATGCCAGTTTGATGGCCAATAACTCTCGGTCTCCTATGGAATAATTGCGCTCTGAGGAGGAGAAGAGTTTAGAGAAGAAGCCGCAAGTTACCATCCTCCCTGAAGATGATTTTTGAGTAAGTACCGCTCCGGCTCCAGAGGAGGAGGCGTCAACTTCCAGGAAGAACTGCTTGTTGCCGTCCGGGCGATGCAGCACCGGGGCGGAAGAGAAGGCCTGTTTTAAGGAAAGAAAGGCCTCCTCTGCTTCGGGCGGCCACTCTTTGGGATTAGTACCCTTACGGGTGAGCGCGGAAATTGGGGCAGTCCGGGAAGAGAAGTGCGGTATGAAGAGGCGGTAGTAGTTGGCGAAGCCCAGGAACCGCTGAATGGCCTTCAACCCCTCCGGTCGAGGCCATTTCTCGATGGCAGACAGTTTCTCTGGATCCATTCGTAGGCCGGTCTGAGAAATAATGTAGCCCAAAAACGGAAGCGAGGTCTGCTCAAAGAGGCACTTCTCGTATTTAGCGAAGAGGTGATTCTGCCTGAGCCTGAGCAGGACCTGACGAACGTCCCTCCGGTGAGTCTGGAGATCCGGAGAGAAGACCAAGATGTACACCACTACGCAGGAGTAGAGAAGGTCCCGGAAGATGTCATTGACCAACTCTTGAAAGACGGCAGGAGCGTTACAGAGACCAAAGGGCATTACCAGATATTCATAGTGGCCGTCCCGGGTGTTGAATGCCGTCTTCCATTCATCCCCCTGACGGATACGAACCAGGTTGTACGCCCCACGGAGGTCCAGTTTGGTGAAGATTCTAGCCCCCCTCAGACGATCAAATAACTCCGGAATGAGCGGAAGGGGGTACTTATTCTTCACCGTGATCTGGTTAAGGCCTCTATAGTCTATACAGGGACGGAGAGAGCCGTCCTTCTTTTTGACGAAAAAGAAGCCTGCTCCCGCCGGGGAGGTAGATTTCCGGATGAATCCCCTGGCCAGATTCTCCTCAATATATTCGGACATCGACCGAGTCTCAGCAGCGGATAATGGATAAATACGCCCACGGGGAGGAGTAGTACCAGGTAACAGGTCGATAGGGCAGTCGTATGGTCTATGAGGGGGTAGTGTCTCTGCCTCCTTTTTATTAAAGACATCAGCATAAGACCAATAAGGAATCGGAAGTCCAGGTAGATTAGCTGGGGTAGGAGAAGGACGGACGGGATGGACGGGAACCAGACAGGTCTTATGGCAGTCCTGTCCCCAGCGAAGGACTTCTCCGGTCTGCCAGTCAAGCACGGGTGCATGTCTCTGGAGCCAAGGTAGACCTAGCAAGAGGGCGTGAGAGAGTCCAGGCAGAACATGAAAGGAGATACTCTCAGAATGCAGCATTCCCACCTGCAGAGTAATGGATTCGGTGATGAGTTGGATGGGGCGTGGTAAGAGACCCCATCCACGGCAGCAACAGACAAGGGTACAGCCAGAGGTTTGGTGGGGATGCGGTATTTCTCTACCAGGGACTGTGAAATAAGATTCCCGGCTGCTCCAGAGTCAAGTTGGGCTAGTTCGAAATAACGGTTCTCCCCGCAGACAATTGAGACTGACAGCAGCAGAGATGGAGAGGATTTATTCTTGTCTAGGTCGACCTCTCTGAGTGAACCTAGACACAGGCGTTTCCCGACCTCTCCGGGCAGGCACGGATCCGGTGCTCCTTACTGCCACAGTAGAAGCAGCTCCCCTCGGCACGGCGTAAGTCCTGACGGGTTTTGACCATCTTGGTCTGGTCGACCTGCATAGGCTCAGGAGAGTGTACCTGGGGAGAGACAGATTTCTGAAAAGTAGGAGCTAGACGTGGAAACCTCCTCTCACGGGTGACCTCTTTGGCACGCTCCTGGAACCGTAGGTCAATCCGGGTGGCAAGAGTTATTAGGTCATCGAGAGTGGTAGGAATGTCCCGACCGGCAAGTTCATCTTTAATACGGCCGGACAGACCCTCCCAGAAGACGGATACCAGAGCGTCGTTATCCCAGGCCAGCTCCGAGGCAAGGGTACGGAACCGTATGGCATATTGGCCCACGGTGAGACTTCCCTGACGGAGGCGTAGCAGTGATGATGCGAATGAGGTCTTCCGTCCGGGTTCGTCGAAGACTTTCCGGAAAGCCATGAGAAAGGCAGGCAAGTCGGACACCAGGGGGTCTCCTCTCTCCCATAGAGGATTTAGCCAGGCCAGGGCCTCCCCGGTGAGATGGGACATGATGAAGGCAATTTTGGCCCGGTCGGAGTTAAACTGGTGGGACAGGAGTTCAAAGTGCAGGGTGCACTGATTTATGAAGCCCCGAGCCTGGGCGGAGTCGCCTCCGAAGCGAGGAGGTGCAGAAAGCCGGGGTCCGGGGTAGGATACCATGGTATTAGTGGACAGCGGAGCTGCCGGATTGCGAGTCATGGCACTGGCGGAGGTTGCTGGCGGAGCAGTCAGAGTGTCCAGGCGAGAATTGACATTCCGCAGGTGACCCAGGATGGACTCCTGTTGGGACCTCTGACGGGACAGTTCATGACACAGGTCCGAGAGCGAGGGAGCTTGGGTGCCACCGGGTTCCATGGCCCGAGCAAACTGTAACGGGTCTGGGAGGCGGAACCTCTGAGCTACTATACAAGGGGGCGGTCCTTGTAAGGGAGCGGGTGGCGACCAGGCAGGCAGTCACAGCAGGTGACCGGGACAGTCTCTAGAAGAACGGGCAGGAGGTCACGGCAAGTGACCGGGGCAGTCTCTGGATGAACGGGCAGATGGTCACGGCAAGTGACCGGGGCAGTCTCTGGGTGAACGGGCAGATGGTCACGGCAAGTGACCGGGGCAGTCTCTGGGTGAACGGGCAGATGGTCACGGCAAGTGACCGGGGCAGTCTCTGGGTAAAGGGTTGGTACGACCTGTGGCGGCTGATGGTAGACGTGAGCTCCCAGGTGAGCAGGCGAGAGTCTCTGGATAAACGGGTGGTCACAGCATGTGACGGCGGAGCCTCCAGGAAGACCAACAGACAGGCGGCAGATGAGCGCTCCCAGGTGAGCGGGCAGGAGTCACTGGACAGGCAGGTGGTCACAGCACGTGACGGCAGAGCCTCCAGGTAGGCTAGCAGGCAGGTAGCAGGAGTGCGCTCCCAGGTGAGCGGGCAAGCTGGTCCATAGACAGACTGACAAGAGTTGGAAGGCAGACCGTCGGACCTCAGGCTAGCAGGCAGGTAGCAGAATATCAGGCAGGAATAAGACAGCAAGCTGGCAGGAATCTGGCAGGTATCTGGCAGGTAACTGGCAACGGGACCTGAGGGCTGAAGCAGAGTAGTGAACAGTGCAACAACATTGCTCGGGCACCTCCATTTTGGAGGAGGTGCCTTATATATGGTGAAGTCCTCCCGCCATTGGCCGGGGACTCCTTAGGACGGCGCGCGCGGCCCCTTTAAGAGGGAGGGAGAGGGCGCGCGCGCGCCCTAAGCACAGTGGCCGGGAAGGAGCGCGCGCTGCCAGCAGAGCGGGAGGAGGACGCCGGGCACAGAGCGGAGAGGTGAGGGGAACAGCGTCCCTGCCTAGCAGAGGGCAGGGACGCCGGCGCTACATATAGAGGATTTGTCCCGTGTGGTGTAGTATATAGAGGATGGGTCCCGTGTGGTGTAGTATATAGAGGATGGGTCCCGTGTGGTGTAGTATATAGAGGATGTGTCCCGTGTGGTGTAGTATATAGAGAATGTGTCCCGTGTGGTGTAGTGTATAGAGGATGTGTCCCGTGTGGTGTAGTATATAGAGGATGTGTCCCGTGTGGTGTAGTATATAGAGGATGTGTTCTGTGTGGTGTAGTATATAGAGGATGTGTCCCGTGTGGTGTAGTATATAGAGGATGTGTCCCGTGTGGTGTAGTATATAGAGGATGTGTTCTGTGTGGTGTAGTATATAGAGGATGTGTCCCGTGTGGTGTAGTATATAGAGGATGTGTCCCGTGTGGTGTAGTGTATAGAGGATGTGTCCTGTTCGGTGTAGTATATAGAGGATGGGTCCCGTGTGGTGTAGTATATAGAGGATGTGTCCCGTGTGGTGTAGTATATAGAGGATGTGTCCCGTGTGGTGTAGTATATAGAGGATGTGTCCCGTGTGGTGTAGTGTATAGAGGATGTGTCCTGTTCGGTGTAGTATATAGAGGATGGGTCCCGTGTGGTGTAGTATATAGAGGATGTGCCCGTGTGGTGCAGTATATAGAGGATGGGTCCAGTGTGGTGTAGTGTATAGAGGATGTGTCCCGTGTGGCGTAGTATATAGAGGAGGTGTCTCGTGTGGTGTAGTATATAGAGGAGGTGTCCCGTGTGGTGTAGTATATAGAGGATGTGTCCCGTGTGGTGTAGTATATAGAGGAGGTGTCCCGTGTGGTGTAGTATATAGAGGATGTGTCCCGTGTGGTGTAGTATATAGAGGATGTGTCCCGTGTGGTGTGGTATATAGAGGATGTGTCCCGTGTGGTGTAGTATATAGAGGATGTGTCCCGTGTGGTGTAGTGTATAGAGGATGGGTCCCGTGCGGTGCAGTATATAGAGGATGTGTCCCGTGTGGTGTAGTATATAGAGGATGGGTCCAGTGTGGTGTAGTGTATAGAGGATGTGTCCCGTGTGGTGTGGTATATAGAGGATGTGTCCCGTGTGGTGTAGTATATAGAGGATGTGTCCCGTGTGGTGTAGTGTATAGAGGATGGGTCCCGTGCGGTGCAGTATATAGAGGATGTGTCCCGTGTGGTGTAGTATATAGAGGATGTGTCCCGTGTGGTGTAGTATATAGAGGATGTGTCCTGTTCGGTGTAGTATATAGAGGATGGGTCCCGTGTGGTGTAGTATATAGAGGATGTGTCTCGTGTGGTGTAGTATATAGAGGATGGGTCCCGTGCGGTGCAGTATATAGAGGATGTGTCCCGTGTGGTGCAGTATATAGAGGATGTGTCCCGTGTGGTGTAGTATATAGAGGATGGGTCCCGTGCGGTGCAGTATATAGAGGATGTGTCCCGTGTGGTGCAGTATATAGAGGATGGGTCCCGTGTGGTGTAGTATATAGAGGATTTGTCCCGTGCGGTGCAGTATATAGAGGATGTGTCCCGTGTGGTGTAGTATATAGAGGATGTGTCTCGTGTGGTGTAGTATATAGAGGATGGGTCACGTGTGGTGTAGTATATAGAGGATGTGTCTCGTGTGGTGTAGTATATAGAGGATGGGTCACGTGTGGTGTAGTATATAGAGGATGTGTCTCGTGTGGTGTAGTATATAGAGGATGGGTCCCGTGTGGTGTAGTATATAGAGGATGGGTCCCGTGTGGTGTAGTATATAGAGGATGTGTCTCGTGTGGTGTAGTATATAGAGGATGGGTCCCGTGTGGTGTAGTATATAGAGGATGGGTCCCGTGTGGTGTAGTATATAGAGGATGTGTCCCGTGTGGTGCAGTATATAGAGGATGTGTCCCGTGTGGTGTAGTATATAGAGGATGTGTTCTGTGTGGTGTAGTATATAGAGGATGGGTCCCGTGCGGTGTAGTATATAGAGGATGTGTCCCGTGTGGTGTAGTATATAGAGGATGTGTCCCGTGTGGTGTAGTATATAGAGGATGTGTCCCGTGTGGTGCAGTATATAGAGGATGGGTCCCGTGTGGTGTAGTATATAGCGGATGTGTCTCGTGTGGTGTAGTATATAGAGGATGTGTCCCGTGTGGTGTAGTATATAGAGGATGTGTCCCGTGTGGTGTAGTATATAGAGGATGTGTCCCGTGTGGCGTAGTATATAGAGGATGGGTCCCGTGTGGTGTAGTATATAGAGGATGGGTCCCGTGTGGTGTAGTATATAGAGGATGTGTCCCGTGTGGTGTAGTATATAGAGGATGTGTCCCGTGTGGTGCAGTATATAGAGGATGGGTCCCGTGTGGTGTAGTATATAGCGGATGTGTCTCGTGTGGTGTAGTATATAGAGGATGTGTCCCGTGTGGTGTAGTATATAGAGGATGTGTCCCGTGTGGTGTAGTATATAGAGGATGTGTCCCGTGTGGCGTAGTATATAGAGGAGGTGTCCCGTGTGGCGTAGTATATAGAGGATGGGTCCCGTGTGGTGTAGTATATAGAGGATGGGTCCCGTGTGGTGTAGTATATAGAGGATGTGTTCCGTGTGGTGTAGTATATAGAGGATGTGTCCCGTGCGGTGTAGTATATAGAGGATGTGTCCCGTGTGGTGCAGTATATAGAGGATGGGTCCCGTGTGGTGCAGTATATAGAGGATGGGTCCCGTGTGGTGTAGTATATAGAGGATGTGTTCCGTGTGGTGTAGTATATAGAGGATGGGTCCCGTGTGGTGTAGTATATAGAGGATGTGTCCCGTGTGGTGCAGTATATAGAGGATGGGTCCCGTGTGGTGTAGTATATAGCGGATGTGTCTCGTGTGGTGTAGTATATAGAGGATGTGTCCCGTGTGGTGTAGTATATAGAGGATGTGTCCCGTGTGGTGTAGTATATAGAGGATGTGTCCCGTGTGGCGTAGTATATAGAGGAGGTGTCCCGTGTGGCGTAGTATATAGAGGATGGGTCCCGTGTGGTGTAGTATATAGAGGATGGGTCCCGTGTGGTGTAGTATATAGAGGATGTGTCCCGTGTGGTGTAGTATATAGAGGATGTGTCCCGTGTGGCGTAGTATATAGAGGATGGGTCCCGTGTGGTGTAGTATATAGAGGATGTGTCTCGTGTGGTGCAGTATATAGAGGATGTGTTCCGTGTGGTGTAGTATATAGAGGATGTGTCCCGTGTGGTGTAGTATATAGAGGAGGTGTCCCGTGTGGCGTAGTATATAGAGGATGGGTCCCGTGTGGTGTAGTATATAGAGGATGTGTCCCGTGTGGCGTAGTATATAGAGGAGGTGTCCCGTGTGGCGTAGTATATAGAGGATGTGTCTCGTGTGGTGTAGTATATAGAGGATGTGTCTCGTGTGGTGTAGTATATAGAGGATGTGTCTCGTGTGGTGTAGTATATAGAGGATGTGTCTCGTGTGGTGTAGTATATAGAGGATCTGTCTCGTGTGGTGTAGTATATAGAGGAGGTGTCCCGTGTGGCGTAGTATATAGAGGATGGGTCCCGTGTGGTGTAGTATATAGAGGATGTGTCCCGTGTGGCGTAGTATATAGAGGAGGTGTCCCGTGTGGCGTAGTATATAGAGGATGTGTCCCGTGTGGCGTAGTATATAGAGGAGGTGTCCCGTGTGGTGTAGTATATAGAGGATGGGTCCCGTGCGGTGTAGTATATAGAGGATGTGTCCTGTGTGGTGTAGTATATAGAGGATGTGTCCTGTGTGGTGTAGTATATAGAGGATGTGTCTCGTGTGGTGTAGTGTATAGAGGATGTGTTCCGTGTGGTGCAGTATATAGAGGATGTGTCTCGTGTGGTGTAGTATATAGAGAATGTGTTCCGTGTGGTGCAGTATATAGAGGATGTGTCTCGTGTGGTGTAGTATATAGAGGATGTGTCTCGTGTGGTGTAGTATATAGAGGATGTGTCTCGTGTGGTGTAGTGTATAGAGGATGTGTTCCGTGTGGTGCAGTATATAGAGGATGTGTTCCGTGTGGTGCAGTATATAGAGGATGTGTCTCGTGTGGTGTAGTGTATAGAGGATGTGTTCCGTGTGGTGTAGTATATAGAGGATGTGTCTCGTGTGGTGTAGTATATAGAGAATGTGTTCCGTGTGGTGCAGTATATAGAGGATGTGTCTCGTGTGGTGTAGTATATAGAGGATGTGTCTCGTGTGGTGTAGTATATAGAGGATGTGTCCCGTGTGGTGTAGTATATAGAGGATGTGTCCCGTGTGGCGTAGTATATAGAGGAGGTGTCCCGTGTGGCGTAGTATATAGAGGATGTGTCCCGTGTGGTGTAGTATATAGAGGATGTGTCCCGTGTGGCGTAGTATATAGAGGATGTGTCCCGTGTGGTGTAGTATATAGAGGATGTGTTCCGTGTGGTGTAGTATATAGAGGATGTGTCCCGTGTGGTGTAGTATATAGAGGATGTGTCCCGTGTGGCGTAGTATATAGAGGAGGTGTCCCGTGTGGCGTAGTATATAGAGGATGGGTCCCGTGTGGTGTAGTATATAGAGGATGTGTCTCGTGTGATGTAGTATATAGAGGATGTGTCTCGTGTGGTGTAGTATATAGAGGATGGGTCCCGTGTGGTGCAGTATATAGAGGATGTGTCTCGTGCGGTGTAGTATATAGAGGATGTGTCTCGTGTGATGTAGTATATAGAGGATGTGTCTCGTGTGGTGTAGTATATAGAGGATGGGTCCCGTGTGGTGCAGTATATAGAGGATGTGTCCCGTGCGGTGTAGTATATAGAGGATGTGTCCCGTGTGGTGTAGTATATAGAGGATGTGTCCCGTGTGGTGTAGTATATAGAGGATGTGTCCCGTGTGGTGCAGTATATAGAGGATGTGTCCCGTGCGGTGTAGTATATAGAGGATGTGTCCCGTGTGGTGTAGTATATAGAGGATGTGTCCCGTGTGGTGTAGTATATAGAGGATGGGTCCCGTGCGGTGTAGTATATAGAGGATGTGTCCCGTGTGGTGTAGTATATAGAGGATGTGTCCCGTGTGGTGTAGTATATAGAGGATGTGTCCCGTGTGGTGTAGTATATAGAGGATGTGTCTCGTGTGGTGTAGTATATAGAGGATGTGTCCCGTGCGGTGTAGTATATAGAGGATGTGTCCTGTGTGGTGTAGTATATAGAGGATGTGTCCCGTGTGGTGTAGTATATAGAGGATGTGTCTCGTGTGGTGTAGTATATAGAGGATGTGTCCCGTGCGGTGTAGTATATAGAGGATGGGTCCCGTGTGGTGTAGTATATAGAGGATGTGTCCCGTGTGGTGTAGTATATATAGGATGTGTCCCGTGTGGTGCAGTATATAGAGGATGTGTCCCGTGCGGTGTAGTATATAGAGGATGTGTCCCGTGCGGTGTAGTATATAGAAGATGTGTCTCGTGTGGTGTAGTATATAGAGGATCTGTCCCGTGTGGTGTAGTATATAGAGGATGTGTACCGTGCGGTGTAGTATATAGAAGATGTGTCCCGTGTGGTGTAGTATATAGAGGATCTGTCCCGTGTGGTGTAGTATATAGAGGATGTGTCCCGTGTGGTGCAGTATATAGAGGATGTGTCCCGTGCGGTGTAGTATATAGAGGATGTGTCCCGTGTGGTGTAGTATATAGAGGATGTGTCCCGTGTGGTGCAGTATATAGAGGATGTGTCCCGTGCGGTGTAGTATATATAGGATGTGTCCCGTGTGATGTAGTATATAGAGGATGTGTCCCGTGTGGTGTAGTATATAGAGGATGTTGGTGTAGTATATAGAGGATGGGTCCCGTGTGGTGTAGTATATAGAGGATGGGTCCCGTGTGGTGTAGTATATAGAGGATGGGTCCCGTGTGGTGTAGTATATAGAGGATGGGTCTCGTGTGGTGTAGTATATAGAGGATGTGTCCCGTGTGGTGTAGTATATATAGGATGTGTCCCGTGTGGTGCAGTATATAGAGGATGTGTCTCGTGTGGTGTAGTATATAGAGGATGTGTCTCGTGTGGTGTAGTATATAGAGGATCTGTCCCGTGTGGTGTAGTATATAGAGGATGGGTCCCGTGTGGTGTAGTATATAGAGGATGTGTCCCGTGTGGTGTAGTATATAGAGGATGTGTCCCGTGTGGTGTAGTATATAGAGGATGTGTCCCGTGTGGTGTAGTATATAGAGGATTTGTCCCGTGTGGTGTAGTATATAGAGGATGGGTCCCGTGTGGTGTAGTATATATAGGATGTGTCCCGTGTGATGTAGTATATAGAGGATGTGTCCCGTGTGGTGTAGTATAAAGAGGATGTGTCCCGTGTGGTGCAGTATATAGAGGATGGGTCCCGTGTGGTGTAGTATATAGAGGATGGGTCCCGTGCGGTGTAGTATATAGAGGATGTGTCCCGTGCGGTGTAGTATATAGAGGATGTGTCCCGTGCGGTGTAGTATATAGAGGATGTGTCCCGTCTGGTGTAGTATATAGAGGATGTGTCCCGTGCGGTGTAGTATATAGAGGATGTGTCCCGTCTGGTGTAGTATATAGAGGATGTGTCTCGTGTGGTGTAGTATATATAGGATGTGTCCCGTGTGATGTAGTATATAGAGGATGTGTCCCGTGTGGTGTAGTATATAGAGGATCTGTCCCGTGTGGTGTAGTATATAGAGGATGGGTCCCGTGTGGTGTAGTATATAGAGGATGTGTCCCGTGCGGTGTAGTATATAGAGGATGTGTCCCGTGTGGTGTAGTATATAGAGGATGTGTCCCGTGTGGTGTAGTATATAGAGGATGTGTCCCGTGCGGTGTAGTATATAGAGGATGTGTCCCGTGTGGTGTAGTATATAGAGGATGTGTCCCGTGTGGTGTAGTATATAGAGGATGTGTCCCGTGCGGTGTAGTATATAGAGGATCTGTCCCGTGTGGTGTAGTATATAGAGGATGTGTCCCGTGCGGTGTAGTATATAGAGGATGTGTCCCGTGTGGTGTAGTATATAGAGGATGTGTCTCGTGCGGTGTAGTATATAGAGGATGTGTCTCGTGTGGTGTAGTATATAGAGGATGTGTCCCGTGCGGTGTAGTATATAGAGGATGTGTCCCGTGTGGTGTAGTATATAGAGGATGTGTCCCGTGTGGTGTAGTATATAGAGGATGTGTCCCGTGCGGTGTAGTATATAGAGGAGGTGTCCCGTGTGGTGTAGTATATAGAGGATGTGTCCCGTGTGGTGTAGTATATAGAGGATGTGTCTCGTGTGGTGTAGTATATAGAGGATGTGTCCCGTGTGGTGTAGTATATAGAGGATGTGTCCCGTGCGGTGTAGTATATAGAGGAGGTGTCCCGTGTGGTGTAGTATATAGAGGATGTGTCTCGTGTGGTGTAGTATATAGAGGATGTGTCCCGTGTGGTGTAGTATATAGAGGATGTGTCTCGTGTGGTGCAGTATATAGAGGATGTGTCCCGTGTGGTGTAGTATATAGAGGAGGTGTCCCGTGTGGTGTAGTATATAGAGGATGTGTCCTGTGTGGTGTAGTATATAGAGGATGGGTCCCGTGTGGTGTAGTATATAGAGGATGTGTCCCGTGTGGTGTAGTATATAGAGGATGTGTCTCGTGTGGTGTAGTATATAGAGGATGTGTCCCGTGTGGTGTAGTATATAGAGGATGTGTCCCGTGTGGTGTAGTATATAGAGGATGTGTCTCGTGTGGTGCAGTATATAGAGGAGGTGTCCCGTGTGGTGTAGTATATAGAGGAGGTGTCCCGTGTGGTGTAGTATATAGAGGATGTGTCCTGTGTGGTGTAGTATATAGAGGATGTGTCCCGTGTGGTGTAGTATATAGAGGAGGTGTCCCGTGCGGTGTAGTATATAGAGGATGTGTCTCGTGTGGTGTAGTATATAAAGGATGTGTCCCGTGTGGTGTAGTATATAGAGGATGTGTCTCGTGTGGTGCAGTATATAGAGGAGGTGTCCCGTGTGGTGTAGTATATAGAGGAGGTGTCCCGTGTGGTGTAGTATATAGAGGATGTGTCCTGTGTGGTGTAGTATATAGAGGATGTGTCCTGTGTGGTGTAGTATATAGAGGATGGGTCCCGTGTGGTGTAGTATGTAGAGGATGTGTCCCGTGTGGTGTAGTATATAGAGGATGTGTCCTGTGTGGTGTAGTATATAGAGGATGGGTCCCGTGTGATGTAGTATATAGAGGAGGTGTCCCGTGTGATGTAGTATATAGAGGAGGTGTCCCGTGTGGTGTAGTATATAGAGGAGGTGTCCCGTGTGGTGTAGTATATAGAGGATGTGTCTCGTGTGGTGTAGTATATAGAGGATGTGTCCTGTGTGGTGTAGTATATAGAGGATGTGTCTCGTGTGGTGTAGTATATAGAGGATGTGTCTCGTGTGGTGTAGTATATAGAGGATGTGTCCCGTGTGGTGTAGTATATAGAGGATGTGTCTCGTGTGGTGTAGTATATAGAGGAGGTGTCCCGTGTGGTGTAGTATATAGAGGATGGGTCCCGTGTGGTGTAGTATATAGAGGATGTGCCCCGTGTGGTGTAGTATATAGAGGATGTGTCCCGTGTGGTGTAGTATATAGAGGATGTGTCCCGTGTGGTGTAGTATATAGAGGATGTGTCCCGTGTGGTGTAGTATATAGAGGATGTGTCCCGTGTGGTGTAGTATATAGAGGATGTGTCTCGTGTGGTGTAGTATATAGAGGAGGTGTCCCGTGTGGTGTAGTATATAGAGGATGTGTCCCGTGTGGTGTAGTATATAGAGGATGTGTCTCGTGTGGTGTAGTATATAGAGGATGTGTCCCGTGTGGTGTAGTATATAGAGGATGTGTCTCGTGTGGTGTAGTATATAGAGGAGGTGTCCCGTGTGGTGTAGTATATAGAGGATGTGTCTCGTGTGGTGTAGTATATAGAGGAGGTGTCCCGTGTGGTGTAGTATATAGAGGATGTGTCCCGTATGGTGTAGTATATAGAGGATGTGTCTCGTGTGGTGTAGTATATAGAGGATGTGTCCCGTGTGGTGTAGTATATAGAGGATGTGTCCCGTGTGGTGTAGTATATAGAGGATGTGTCCCGTGTGGTGTAGTATATAGAGGATGTGTCCCGTGTGGTGTAGTATATAGAGGATGTGTCCCGTGTGGTGTAGTATATAGAGGAGGTGTCCCGTGTGGTGTAGTATATAGAGGATGGGTCCCGTGTGGTGTAGTATATAGAGGATGTGCCCCGTGTGGTGTAGTATATAGAGGATGTGTCCCGTGTGGTGTAGTATATAGAGGATGTGTCCCGTGTGGTGTAGTATATAGAGGATGTGTCCCGTGTGGTGTAGTATATAGAGGAGGTGTCCCGTGTGGTGTAGTATATAGAGGATGGGTCCCGTGTGGTGTAGTATATAGAGGATGTGCCCCGTGCGGTGTAGTATATAGAGGATGTGTCTCGTGCGGTGCAGTATATAGAGGATGTGTCTCGTGTGGTGTAGTATATAGAGGATGGGTCCCGTGTGGTGTAGTATATAGAGGATGTGTCCCGTGTGGTGTAGTATATAGAGGATGTGTCCCGTGTGGTGTAGTATGTAGAGGATGTGTCCCGTGTGGTGTAGTATATAGAGGATCTGTCCCGTGTGGTGTAGTATATAGAGGATGTGTCTCGTGTGGTGTAGTATATAGAGGATGTGTCCCGTGTGGTGTAGTATATAGAGGATGTGTCTCGTGTGGTGTAGTATATAGAGGATGTGTCCCGTGTGGTGTAGTATATAGAGGATGTGTCTCGTGTGGTGTAGTATATAGAGGATGTGTCCCGTGTGGTGTAGTATATAGAGGATGTGTTTCGTGTGGTGTAGTATATAGAGGATCTGTCCCGTGTGGTGTAGAATATAGAGGATGTGTCCCGTGTGGTGTAGTATATAGAGGATGTGTTTCGTGTGGTGTAGTATATAGAGGATGTGTCCCGTGTGGTGTAGTATATAGAGGATCTGTCCCGTGTGGTGTAGAATATAGAGGATGTGTCCCGTGTGGTGTAGTATATAGAGGATGTGTTTCGTGTGGTGTAGTATATAGAGGATGTGTCCCGTGTGGTGTAGTATATAGAGGAGGTGTCCCGTGTGGTGTAGTATATAGAGGATGTGTCCTGTGTGGTGTAGTATATAGAGGATGTGTCCCGTGTGGTGTAGTATATAGAGGATGGGTCTCGTGCGGTGTAGTATATAGAGGATCTGTCCCGTGTGGTGTAGTATATAGAGGATGGGTCCCGTGTGGTGTAGTATATAGAGGATGTGTCCCGTGTGGTGTAGTATATAGAGGATGTGTCCCGTGTGGTGTAGTATATAGAGGATGTGTCCCGTGTGGTGTAGTATATAGAGGATTTGTCCCGTGTGGTGTAGTATATAGAGGATCTGTCCCGTGTGGTGTAGTATATAGAGGATGGGTCCCGTGTGGTGTAGTATATAGAGGATGGGTCCCGTGTGGTGTAGTATATAGAGGATGTGTCCCGTGCGGTGTAGTATATAGAGGATATGTCTCGTGTGGTGTAGTATATAGAGGATGTGTCCCGTGTGGTGTAGTATATAGAGGATGTGTCCCGTGTGGTGTAGTATATAGAGGATGTGTCCCGTGTGGTGTAGTATATAGAGGATTTGTCCCGTGTGGTGTAGTATATAGAGGATCTGTCCCGTGTGGTGTAGTATATAGAGGATGGGTCCCGTGTGGTGTAGTATATAGAGGATGGGTCCCGTGTGGTGTAGTATATAGAGGATGTGTCCCGTGTGGTGTAGTATATAGAGGATGTGTCCCGTGTGGTGTAGTATATAGAGGATGTGTCCCGTGTGGTGCAGTATATAGAGGAGGTGTCCCGTGTGGTGTAGTATATAGAGGATCTGTCCCGTGTGGTGCAGTATATAGAGGAGGTGTCCCGTGTGGTGTAGTATATAGAGGATGTGTCTCGTGTGATGTAGTATATAGAGGATGTGTCCCGTGTGGTGTAGTATATAGAGGATGTGTCTCGTGTGGTGTAGTATATAGAGGATGTGTCTCGTGTGGTGTAGTATATAGAGGATGTGTCTCGTGTGGTGTAGTATATAGAGGATGTGTCTCGTGTGGTGTAGTATATAGAGGATGTGTCTCGTGTGGTGTAGTATATAGAGGATGTGTCTCGTGTGATGTAGTATATAGAGGATGTGTCCCGTGTGGTGTAGTATATAGAGGATGTGTCTCGTGTGGTGTAGTATATAGAGGATGTGTCCCGTGTGATGTAGTATATAGAGGATGGGTCCCGTGTGGTGTAGTATATAGAGGATGTGTCCCGTGCGGTGTAGTATATAGAGGATGTGTCTCGTGCGGTGTAGTATATAGAGGATGTGTCCCGTGCGGTGTAGTATATAGAGGATGTGTCTCGTGTGGTGTAGTATATAGAGGATGTGTCCCGTGTGGTGTAGTATATAGAGGATGTGTCTCGTGCGGTGTAGTATATAGAGGATGTGTCCCGTGCGGTGTAGTATATAGAGGATGTGTCCCGTGTGGTGTAGTATATAGAGGATGTGTCCCGTGTGGTGTAGTATATAGAGGATGTGTCCCGTGTGGTGTAGTATATAGAGGATGTGTCCCGTGTGGTGTAGTATATAGAGGATGTGTCCCGTGTGGTGTAGTATATAGAGGATGTGTCCCGTGTGGTGTAGTATATAGAGGATGGGTCCCGTGTGGTGTAGTATATAGAGGATGTGTCCCGTGTGGTGTAGTATATAGAGGAGGTGTCCCGTGTGGTGTAGTATATAGAGGATGTGTCCCGTGTGGTGTAGTATATAGAGGAGGTGTCCCGTGTGGTGTAGTATATAGAGGATGGGTCCCGTGTGGTGTAGTATATAGAGGATGGGTCCTGTGTGGTGTAGTATATAGAGGATGTGTCTCGTGTGGTGTAGTATATAGAGGATGGGTCCCGTGTGGTGTAGTATATAGAGGATGTGTCTCGTGTGGTGTAGTATATAGAGGATGTGTCTCGTGTGGTGTATTATATAGAGGATGGGTCCCGTGTGGTGTAGTATATAGAGGATGTGTCCCGTGTGGTGTAGTATATAGAGAATGGGTCCCGTGTGGTGTAGTATATAGAGAATGTGTCTCGTGTGGTGTAGTATATAGAGGATGTGTCTCGTGTGGTGTAGTATATAGAGGATGGGTCCCGTGTGGTGTAGTATATAGAGGATGTGTCCCGTGTGGTGTAGTATATAGAGGATGTGTCTCGTGTGGTGTAGTATATAGAGAATGGGTCCCGTGTGGTGTAGTATATAGAGGATGTGTCCCGTGTGGTGTAGTATATAGAGGATGTGTCTCGTGTGGTGTAGTATATAGAGGATGTGCCCGTGTGGTGTAGTATATAGAGAATGGGTCCCGTGTGGTGTAGTATATAGAGGATGTGTCTCGTGTGGTGTAGTATATAGAGAATGGGTCCCGTGTGGTGTAGTATATAGAGGATTTGTCCCGTGTGGTGTAGTATATAGAGGATGTGTCTCGTGTGGTGTAGTATATAGAGGATGTGTCTCGTGTGGTGTAGTATATAGAGAATGTGTCCCGTGTGGTGTAGTATATAGAGGATGTGTCCCGTGTGGTGTAGTATATAGAGAATGTGTCCCGTGTGGTGTAGTATATAGAGGATGTGTCCCGTGTGGTGTAGTATATAGAGGATGTGTCTCGTGTGGTGTAGTATATAGAGGATGTGTCTCGTGTGGTGTAGTATATAGAGGATGTGTCCCGTGTGGTGTAGTATATAGAGAATGTGTCCCGTGTGGTGTAGTATATAGAGGATGTGTCCCGTGTGGTGTAGTATATAGAGGATGTGTCTCGTGTGGTGTAGTATATAGAGGATGGGTCCCGTGTGGTGTAGTATATAGAGGATGTGTCCCGTGTGGTGTAGTATATAGAGGATGTGTCCCGTGTGGTGTAGTATATAGAGAATGTGTCCCGTGTGGTGTAGTATATAGAGGATGTGTCTCGTGTGGTGTAGTATATAGAGGATGTGTCCCGTGTGGTGTAGTATATAGAGGATGTGTCCCGTGTGGTGTAGTATATAGAGGATGTGTCCCGTGTGGTGTAGTATATAGAGAATGGGTCCCGTGTGGTGTAGTATATAGAGGGTGTGTCCCGTGTGGTGTAGTATATAGAGGATGTGTCCCGTGTGGTGTAGTATATAGAGGATGTGTCCCTTGTGGTGTAGTATATAGAGGGTGTGTCCCGTGTGGTGTAGTATATAGAGGATGTGTCCCGTGTGATGTAGTATATAGAGGATGTGTCCCGTGTGGTGTAGTATATAGAGGATGTGTCCCGTGTGGTGTAGTATATAGAGGATGTGTCTCGTGTGGTGTAGTATATAGAGGATGTGTCCCGTGTGGTGTAGTATATAGAGGATGTGTCTCGTGTGGTGTAGTATATAGAGGATGTGTCCCGTGTGGTGTAGTATATAGAGGATGTGTTCTGTGTGGTGTAGTATATAGAGGATGTGTTCTGTGTGGTGTAGTATATAGAGGATGTGTCCCGTGTGATGTAGTATATAGAGGAGGTGTCCCGTGTAGTGTAGTATATAGAGGATGGGTCCTGTGCGGTGTAGTATATAGAGGATGTGTCTCGTGCGGTGTAGTATATAGAGGATGTGTCCCGTGTAGTGTAGTATATAGAGGATGGGTCCTGTGCGGTGTAGTATATAGAGGATGTGTCTCGTGCGGTGTAGTATATAGAGGATGGGTCCCGTGTGGTGTAGTATATAGAGGATGGGTCCCGTGTGATGTAGTATATAGAGGATGTGTCTCGTGTGGTGTAGTATATAGAGGATGTGTCCCGTGTGGTGTAGTATATAGAGGATGTGTCTCGTGTGGTGTAGTATATAGAGGATGTGTCCCGTGTGGTGTAGTATATAGAGGATGGGTCCCGTGTGGTGTAGTATATAGAGGATGTGTCCCGTGTGGTGTAGTATATAGAGGATGGGTCCCGTGTGGTGTAGTATATAGAGGATGTGTCTCGTGTGGTGTAGTATATAGAGGATGTGTCCCGTGTGGTGTAGTATATAGAGGATGTGTCCCGTGTGGTGTAGTATATAGAGGAGGTGTCCCGTGCGGTGTAGTATATAGAGGATGTGTCCCGTGTGGTGTAGTATATAGAGGATGTGTCTCGTGTGGTGTAGTATATAGAGGATGTGTCCCGTGTGGTGTAGTATATAGAGGATGTGTCCCGTGTGGTGTAGTATATAGAGGATGTGTCCCGTGTGGTGTAGTATATAGAGGATGTGTCTCGTGTGGTGTAGTATATAGAGGATGGGTCCCGTGTGGTGTAGTATATAGAGGATGTGTCCCGTGTGGTGTAGTATATAGAGGATGTGTCTCGTGTGGTGTAGTATATAGAGGATGTGTCCCGTGTGGTGTAGTATATAGAGGATGTGTCCCGTGTGGTGTAGTATATAGAGGATGGGTCCCGTGTGGTGTAGTATATAGAGGATGGGTCCCGTGTGGTGTAGTATATAGAGGATGGGTCCCGTGTGGTGTAGTATATAGAGGATGTGTCTCGTGTGGTGTAGTATATAGAGGATGTGTCCCGTGTGGTGTAGTATATAGAGGATGGGTCCCGTGTGGTGTAGTATATAGAGGATGTGTCCCGTGTGGTGTAGTATATAGAGGATGTGTACCGTGTGGTGTAGTATATAGAGGATGGGTCCCGTGTGGTGTAGTATATAGAGGATGTGTCCCGTGTGGTGTAGTATATAGAGGATGTGTCCCGTGTGGTGTAGTATATAGAGGAGGTGTCCCGTGCGGTGTAGTATATAGAGGATGTGTCCCGTATGGTGTAGTATATAGAGGATGGGTCCCGTGTGGTGTAGTATATAGAGGATGTGTCTCGTGTGGTGTAGTATATAGAGGATGTGTCCCGTGTGGTGTAGTATATAGAGGATGGGTCCCGTGTGGTGTAGTATATAGAGGATGTGTCCCGTGTGGTGTAGTATATAGAGGATGTGTCCCGTGTGGTGTAGTATATAGAGGATGGGTCCCGTGTGGTGTAGTATATAGAGGATGGGTCCCGTGTGGTGTAGTATATAGAGGATGTGTCCCGTGTGGTGTAGTATATAGAGGATGTGTCCCGTGTGGTGTAGTATATAGAGGAGGTGTCCCGTGCGGTGTAGTATATAGAGGATGTGTCTCGTGTGGTGTAGTATATAGAGGATGTGTCCCCTATGGTGTAGTATATAGAGGATGTGTCTCGTGTGGTGTAGTATATAGAGGATGTGTCCCGTATGGTGTAGTATATAGAGGATGTGTCTCGTGTGGTGTAGTATATAGAGGATGGGTCCCGTGCGGTGTAGTATATAGAGGATGTGTCTCGTGTGGTGTAGTATATAGAGGATGTGTCCCGTATGGTGTAGTATATAGAGGATGTGTCCCGTGTGGTGTAGTATATAGAGGAGGTGTCCCGTGTGGTGTAGTATATAGAGGATGGGTCCCGTGCGGTGTAGTATATAGAGGATGTGTCTCGTGTGGTGTAGTATATAGAGGATGTGTCCCGTATGGTGTAGTATATAGAGGATGTGTCTCGTGTGGTGTAGTATATAGAGGATGTGTCCCGTGTGGTGTAGTATATAGAGGATGTGTCTCGTGTGGTGTAGTATATAGAGGATGTGTCCCGTGTGGTGTAGTATATAGAGGATGTGTCTCGTGTGGTGTAGTATATAGAGGAGGTGTCTCGTGTGGTGCAGTATATAGAGGATGGGTCCCGTGTGGTGTAGTATATAGAGGATGTGTCCCGTGTGGTGTAGTATATAGAGGATGTGTCCCGTGTGGTGTAGTATATAGAGGATGTGTCTCGTGTGGTGTAGTATATAGAGGATGTGTCCCGTGTGGTGTAGTATATAGAGGATGTGTCTCGTGTGGTGTAGTATATAGAGGATGTGTCCCGTGTGGTGTAGTATATAGAGGATGGGTCCCGTGTGGTGTAGTATATAGAGGATGTGTCCCGTGTGGTGTAGTATATAGAGGATGGGTCCCGTGTGGTGTAGTATATAGAGGATGTGTTCTGTGTGGTGTAGTATATAGAGGATGTGTTCTGTGTGGTGTAGTATATAGAGGATGTGTCTCGTGTGGTGTAGTATATAGAGGATGGGTCCCGTGTGGTGTAGTATATAGAGGATGTGTCCCGTGTGGTGTAGTATATAGAGGATGTGTCTCGTGTGGTGTAGTATATAGAGGATGTGTCCCGTGTGGTGTAGTATATAGAGGATGGGTCCCGTGTGGTGTAGTATATAGAGGATGTGTCCCGTGTGGTGTAGTATATAGAGGATGGGTCCCGTGTGGTGTAGTATATAGAGGATGTGTCTCGTGTGGTGTAGTATATAGAGGATGTGTCCCGTGTGGTGTAGTATATAGAGGATGGGTCCCGTGTGGTGTAGTATATAGAGGATGTGTCCCGTGTGGTGTAGTATATAGAGGATGTGTCTCGTGTGGTGTAGTATATAGAGGATGGGTCCCGTGTGGTGTAGTATATAGAGGATGTGTCCCGTGTGGTGTAGTATATAGAGGATGTGTCCCGTGTGGTGTAGTATATAGAGGATGTGTCTCGTGTGGTGCAGTATATAGAGGATGTGTCCTGTGTGGTGTAGTATATAGAGGATGGGTCCCGTGTGGTGTAGTATATAGAGGATGTGTCTCGTGTGGTGTAGTATATAGAGGATGTGTCCCGTGTGGTGTAGTATATAGAGGATGTGTCCTGTGTGGTGTAGTATATAGAGGAGGTGTCTCGTGTGGTGTAGTATATAGAGGATGTGTCCCGTGTGGTGTAGTATATAGAGGATGGGTCCCGTGTGGTGTAGTATATAGAGGATGTGTCTCGTGTGGTGTAGTATATAGAGGATGGGTCCCGTGTGGTGTAGTATATAGAGGATGGGTCCCGTGTGGTGTAGTATATAGAGGATGTGTCCCGTGTGGTGTAGTATATAGAGGATGTGTCCTGTGTGGTGTAGTATATAGAGGATGTGTCCCGTGTGTTGTAGTATATAGAGGATGTGTCCTGTGTGGTGTAGTATATAGAGGATGTGTCCCGTGTGGTGTAGTATATAGAGGATGTGTCCTGTGTGGTGTAGTATATAGAGGATGTGTCCCGTGTGGTGTAGTATATAGAGGATGTGTCCTGTGTGGTGTAGTATATAGAGGATGTGTCCCGTGTGTTGTAGTATATAGAGGATGTGTCCCGTGTGGTGTAGTATATAGAGGATGTGTCCCGTGTGGTGTAGTATATAGAGGATGTGTCCCGTGTGGTGCAGTATATAGAGGATGGGTCCCGTGTGGTGTAGTATATAGAGGATGTGTCTCGTGTGGTGCAGTATATAGAGGATGTGTCTCGTGTGGTGTAGTATATAGAGGATGTGTCCCGTGTGGTGTAGTATATAGAGGATGGGTCCCGTGTGGTGTAGTATATAGAGGATGTGTCCCGTGTGGTGTAGTATATAGAGGATGGGTCCCGTGTGGTGTAGTATATAGAGGATGTGTCCCGTGTGGTGTAGTATACAGAGGATGTGTCCCGTGTGGTGTAGTATATAGAGGATGTGTCCCGTGTGGTGTAGTATATAGAGGATGTGTCTCGTGTGGTGTAGTATATAGAGGATGGGTCCCGTGTGGTGTAGTATATAGAGGATGTGTCCCGTGTGGTGTAGTATATAGAGGATGTGTCCTGTGTGGTGCAGTATATAGAGGATGTGTCCCGTGTGGTGTAGTATATAGAGGATGTGTCCTGTGTGGTGTAGTATATAGAGGATGGGTCCTGTGTGGTGTAGTATATAGAGGATGTGTCCTGTGTGGTGTAGTATATAGAGGATGGGTCCTGTGCGGTGTAGTATATAGAGGATGTGTCTCGTGCGGTGTAGTATATAGAGGATGGGTCCCGTGTGGTGTAGTATATAGAGGATGGGTCCCGTGTGGTGTAGTATATAGAGGATGTGTCCCGTGTGGTGTAGTATATAGAGGATTTGTCCCGTGTGGTGTAGTATATAGAGGATGTGTCCCGTGTGGTGTAGTATATAGAGGATGTGTCCCGTGTGGTGTAGTATATAGAGGATGTGTCCCGTGTGGTGTAGTATATAGAGGATGGGTCCTGTGTGGTGTAGTATATAGAGGATGTAAAACCTACAAAAGACAAAAATATATCTCATACCCTACCATCATTATATATAAATGTAAAGCAAAGTTGCATAATAAATATAGGGTACTTAGTGAACTATTTTTGATCAAAAAAAGTATACAAGCCGTCCAACCATATATATATATATATATATATATATATATGTAGCTTACCACGGGCCTGGGTGGTCTGGAGTTGGGACCCCGTCCTATTTGTCTACCCTTTTATATGCATTACTTCAACTTTGATATACAGTAAGGTTTTTAATATAGGCAGTATAGGTACCGTCCCAATTTAGGGTCACCTTGCCGCTGGTGGGACGGCTTGTATACTTTTTTTGATCAAAAATAGTTCACTAAGTACCCTATATTTATTATGCAACTTTGCTTTA
Source organism: Phyllobates terribilis (assembly GCF_046119375.1). Classification (NCBI taxonomy): domain Eukaryota; kingdom Metazoa; phylum Chordata; class Amphibia; order Anura; family Dendrobatidae; genus Phyllobates; species Phyllobates terribilis. The sequence goes on from NW_027362769.1 coordinate 397,683,080, forward strand.
CATTTATATATAATGATGGTAGGGTATGAGATATATTTTTGTCTTTTGTAGGTTTTGTTTCTTTTTTGCTAGTGTGAACATGCTCCTATTTCTTGCATGTCTACCATCTTAGACCTCAGTTCACATTGCCTGGTTTTATATAGAGGATGTGTTTCGTGTGGTGTAGTATATAGAGGATGTGTCCCGTGTGGTGTAGTATATAGAGGATGTGTCCTGTGTGGTGTAGTATATAGAGGATGTGTCCCGTGTGGTGTAGTATATAGAGGATGTGTCCAGTGTGGTGTAGTATATAGAGGATGTGTCCCGTGTGGTGTAGTATATAGAGGATGTGTCCCGTGTGGTGTAGTATATAGAGGATGTGTCTCGTGTGGTGTAGTATATAGAGGATGTGTCCCGTGTGATGTAGTATATAGAGGATGTGTCCCGTGTGGTGTAGTATATAGAGGATGTGTCCCGTGTGGTGTAGTATATAGAGGATGTGTCCCGTGTGGTGTAGTATATAGAGGATGTGTCCCGTGTGGTGTAGTATATAGAGGATGTGTCCCGTGTGGTGTAGTATATAGAGGATGTGTCCCGTGTGGTGTAGTATATAGAGGATGGGTCCTGTGTGGTGTAGTATATAGAGGATGTGTCTCGTGTGGTGTAGTATATAGAGGATGGGTCCCGTGTGGTGTAGTATATAGAGGATGTGTCCCGTGTGGTGTAGTATATAGAGGATGTGTCCCGTGCGGTGTAGTATATAGAGGATGGGTCCTGTGTGGTGTAGTATATAGAGGATGTGTCCCGTGTGGTGTAGTATATAGAGGATGTGTCCCGTGTGGTGTAGTATATAGAGGATGTGTCCTGTGTGGTGTAGTATATAGAGGATGGGTCCTGTGTGGTGTAGTATATAGAGGATGTGTCCTGTGTGGTGTAGTATATAGAGGATGGGTCCTGTGTGGTGTAGTATATAGAGGATGTGTCCCGTGTGGTGTAGTATATAGAGGATGTGTCCTGTGTGGTGTAGTATATAGAGGATGGGTCCTGTGTGGTGTAGTATATAGAGGATGTGTCCTGTGTGGTGTAGTATATAGAGGATGGGTCCTGTGTGGTGTAGTATATAGAGGATGTGTCCCGTGTGGTGTAGTATATAGAGGATGTGTCCTGTGTGGTGTAGTATATAGAGGATGGGTCCTGTGTGGTGTAGTATATAGAGGATGTGTCCCGTGTGGTGTAGTATATAGAGGATGTGTCCCGTGTGGTGTAGTATATAGAGGATGTGTCCTGTGTGGTGTAGTATATAGAGGATGGGTCCTGTGTGGTGTAGTATATAGAGGATGTGTCCTGTGTGGTGTAGTATATAGAGGATGGGTCCTGTGTGGTGTAGTATATAGAGGATCTGTCCCGTGTGGTGTAGTATATAGAGGATGTGTCCCGTGTGGTGTAGTATATAGAGGATGTGTCCCGTGTGGTGTAGTATATAGAGGATGTGTCCCGTGTGGTGTAGTATATAGAGGATGTGTCCTGTGTGGTGTAGTATATAGAGGATGTGTCCTGTGTGGTGTAGTATATAGAGGATGGGTCCTGTGTGGTGTAGTATATAGAGGATGTGTCCTGTGTGGTGTAGTATATAGAGGATGTGTCCTGTGTGGTGTAGTATATAGAGGATGTGTCCTGTGTGGTGTAGTATATAGAGGATGGGTCCTGTGTGGTGTAGTATATAGAGGATGTGTCCTGTGTGGTGTAGTATATAGAGGATGGGTCCTGTGCGGTGTAGTATATAGAGGATGTGTCTCGTGCGGTGTAGTATATAGAGGATGGGTCCCGTGTGGTGTAGTATATAGAGGATGGGTCCCGTGTGGTGTAGTATATAGAGGATGTGTCCCGTGTGGTGTAGTATATAGAGGATGTGTCCCGTGTGGTGTAGTATATAGAGGATGTGTCCCGTGTGGTGTAGTATATAGAGGATGGGTCCCGTGTGGTGTAGTATATAGAGGATGTGTCTCGTGTGGTGTAGTATATAGAGGATGGGTCCCGTGTGGTGTAGTATATAGAGGATTTGTCCCGTGTGGTGTAGTATATAGAGGATGTGTCCCGTGTGGTGTAGTATATAGAGGATGTGTCCCGTGTGGTGTAGTATATAGAGGATGTGTCCCGTGTGGTGTAGTATATAGAGGATGGGTCCCGTGTGGTGTAGTATATAGAGGATGGGTCCCGTGTGGTGTAGTATATAGAGGATGTGTCCCGTGTGGTGTAGTATATAGAGGATGGGTCCTGTGTGGTGTAGTATATAGAGGATGTAAAACCTACAAAAGACAAAAATATATCTCATACCCTACCATCATTATATATAATTGTAAAGCAAAGTTGCATAATAAATATAGGGTACTTAGTGAACTATTTTTGATCAAAAAAAGTATACAAGCCGTCCAACCATATATATATATATATATATATATATATGTAGCTTACCACGGGCCTGGGTGGTCTGGAGTTGGGACCCCGTCCTATTTGTCTACCCTTTTATATGCATTACTTCAACTTTGATATACAGTAAGGTTTTTAATATAGGCAGTATAGGTACCGTCCCAATTTAGGGTCACCTTGCCGCTGGTGGGACGGCTTGTATACTTTTTTTGATCAAAAATAGTTCACTAAGTACCCTATATTTATTATGCAACTTTGCTTTACATTTATATATAATGATGGTAGGGTATGAGATATATTTTTGTCTTTTGTAGGTTTTGTTTCTTTTTTGCTAGTGTGAACATGCTCCTATTTCTTGCATGTCTACCATCTTAGACCTCAGTTCACATTGCCTGGTTTTATATAGAGGATGTGTTTCGTGTGGTGTAGTATATAGAGGATGTGTCCCGTGTGGTGTAGTATATAGAGGATGTGTCCTGTGTGGTGTAGTATATAGAGGATGTGTCCCGTGTGGTGTAGTATATAGAGGATGTGTCCAGTGTGGTGTAGTATATAGAGGATGTGTCCCGTGTGGTGTAGTATATAGAGGATGTGTCCCGTGTGGTGTAGTATATAGAGGATGTGTCCAGTGTGGTGTAGTATATAGAGGATGTGTCTCGTGTGGTGTAGTATATAGAGGATGGGTCCCGTGTGGTGTAGTATATAGAGGATGTGTCCCGTGTGATGTAGTATATAGAGGATGTGTCCCGTGTGGTGTAGTATATAGAGGATGTGTCCCGTGTGGTGTAGTATATAGAGGATGTGTCCCGTGTGGTGTAGTATATAGAGGATGTGTCTCGTGTGGTGTAGTATATAGAGGATGTGTCCCGTGTGATGTAGTATATAGAGGATGTGTCCCGTGTGGTGTAGTATATAGAGGATGTGTCCCGTGTGGTGTAGTATATAGAGGATGTGTCCCGTGTGGTGTAGTATATAGAGGATGTGTCTCGTGTGGTGTAGTATATAGAGGATGTGTCCCGTGTGGTGTAGTATATAGAGGATGTGTCCCGTGTGGTGTAGTATATAGAGGATGTGTCCCGTGTGGTGTAGTATATAGAGGATGTGTCCCGTGTGGTGTAGTATATAGAGGATTTGTCCCGTGTGGTGTAGTATATAGAGGATGGGTCCCGTGCGGTGTAGTATATAGAGGATGGGTCCTGTGTGGTGTAGTATATAGAGGATGTGTCCCGTGTGGTGTAGAATATAGAGGATGTGTCCTGTGTGGTGTAGTATATAGAGGATGTGCCCGTGTGGTGTAGTATATAGAGGATGTGTCCCGTGTGGTGTAGTATATAGAGGATGGGTCCCGTGCGGTGTAGTATATAGAGGATGGGTCCCGTGCGGTGTAGTATATAGAGGATGGGTCCCGTGTGGTGTAGTATATAGAGGATGGGTCCCGTGTGGTGTAGTATATAGAGGATGGGTCCCGTGCGGTGTAGTATATAGAGGATGGGTCCCGTGCGGTGTAGTATATAGAGGATTTGTCCCGTGTGGTGTAGTATATAGAGGATGTGTGATGTGTGGTGTAGTATATAGAGGATGGGTCCTGTGTGGTGTAGTATATAGAGGATGTGTCCCGTGTGGTGTAGAATATAGAGGATGTTTCCTGTGTGGTGTACTATATAGAGGATGTGTCCCGTGTGGTGTAGTATATAGAGGATGTGTCCCGTGTGGTGTAGTATATAGAGGATGTGCCCGTGTGGTGTAGTATATAGAGGATGTGTCCCGTGTGGTGTAGTATATAGAGGATGGGTCCCGTGCGGTGTAGTATATAGAGGATGGGTCCCGTGCGGTGTAGTATATAGAGGATGGGTCCCGTGTGGTGTAGTATATAGAGGATGGGTCCCGTGTGGTGTAGAATATAGAGGATGTGTCCCGTGTGGTGTAGTATATAGAGGATGTGTCCCGTGTGGTGTAGTATATAGAGGATCTGTCTCGTGTGGTGTAGTATATAGAGGATGGGTCCCGTGTGGTGTAGTATATAGAGGATGGGTCCCGTGCGGTGTAGTATATAGAGGATGTGTCTCGTGTGGTGCAGTATATAGAGGATGTGTCCCGTGTGGTGTAGTATATAGAGGATGTGTCTCGTGTGGTGTAGTATATAGAGGATGTGTCCCGTGTGGTGTAGTATATAGAGGATGGGTCCCGTGTGGTGTAGTATATAGAGGATGGGTCCCATGCGGTGTAGTATATAGAGGATGGGTCCCGTGTGGTGTAGTATATAGAGGATGTGTCCCGTGTGGTGTAGTATATAGAGGATGTGTCCCGTGTGGTGTAGTATATAGAGGATGTGTCCCGTGTGGTGTAGTATATAGAGGATGGGTCCCGTGTGGTGTAGTATATAGAGGATGGGTCCCGTGTGGTGTAGAATATAGAGGATGTGTCCCGTGTGGTGTAGTATATAGAGGATCTGTCTCGTGTGGTGTAGTATATAGAGGATGGGTCCCGTGTGGTGTAGTATATAGAGGATGGGTCCCGTGTGGTGTAGAATATAGAGGATGTGTCCCGTGTGGTGTAGTATATAGAGGATCTGTCTCGTGTGGTGTAGTATATAGAGGATGGGTCCCGTGTGGTGTAGTATATAGAGGATGGGTCCCGTGTGGTGTAGAATATAGAGGATGTGTCCCGTGTGGTGTAGTATATAGAGGATGTGTCCCGTGTGGTGCAGTATATAGAGGATGTGTCCCGTGTGGTGTAGTATATAGAGGATGGGTCCCGTGTGGTGTAGTATATAGAGGATGTGTCCCGTGTGGTGCAGTATATAGAGGATGGGTCCCGTGTGGTGTAGTATATAGAGGATCTGTCTCGTGTGGTGTAGTATATAGAGGATGTGTCTCGTGTGGTGCAGTATATAGAGGATGGGTCCCGTGTGGTGTAGTATATAGAGGATGTGTCCCGTGTGGTGCAGTATATAGAGGATGTGTCTCGTGTGGTGTAGTATATAGAGGATGTGTCCCGTGTGGTGCAGTATATAGAGGATGTGTCTCGTGTGGTGTAGTATATAGAGGATGTGTCCCGTGTGGTGCAGTATATAGAGGATGGGTCCCGTGTGGTGCAGTATATAGAGGATGTGTCCCGTGTGGTGTAGTATATAGAGGATCTGTCTCGTGTGGTGTAGTATATAGAGGATGGGTCTCGTGTGGTGTAGTATATAGAGGATGTGTCCCGTGTGGCGTAGTATATAGAGGAGGTGTCCCGTGTGGCGTAGTATATAGAGGATGGGTCCCGTGTGGTGTAGTATATAGAGGATGGGTCCCGTGTGGTGTAGTATATAGAGGATGTGTTCCGTGTGGTGTAGTATATAGAGGATGTGTCCCGTGTGGTGTAGTATATAGAGGATGTGTCCCGTGTGGCGTAGTATATAGAGGAGGTGTCCCGTGTGGCGTAGTATATAGAGGATGGGTCCCGTGTGGTGTAGTATATAGAGAATGTGTTCCGTGTGGTGCAGTATATAGAGGATGTGTCTCGTGTGGTGTAGTATATAGAGGATGTGTCTCGTGTGGTGTAGTATATAGAGGATGGGTCCCGTGTGGTGCAGTATATAGAGGATGTGTCCCGTGTGGTGTAGTATATAGAGGATCTGTCTCGTGTGGTGTAGTATATAGAGGATGGGTCTCGTGTGGTGTAGTATATAGAGGATGTGTCCCGTGTGGCGTAGTATATAGAGGAGGTGTCCCGTGTGGCGTAGTATATAGAGGATGGGTCCCGTGTGGTGTAGTATATAGAGGATGGGTCCCGTGTGGTGTAGTATATAGAGGATGTGTTCCGTGTGGTGTAGTATATAGAGGATGTGTCCCGTGTGGTGTAGTATATAGAGGATGTGTCCCGTGTGGCGTAGTATATAGAGGAGGTGTCCCGTGTGGCGTAGTATATAGAGGATGGGTCCCGTGTGGTGTAGTATATAGAGAATGTGTTCCGTGTGGTGCAGTATATAGAGGATGTGTCTCGTGTGGTGTAGTATATAGAGGAGGTGTCCCGTGTGGTGTAGTATATAGAGGATGTGTCCCGTGTGGTGTAGTATATAGAGGATGTGTCCCGTGTGGCGTAGTATATAGAGGATGTGTCCCGTGTGGCGTAGTATATAGAGGATGTGTCCCGTGTGGTGTAGTATATAGAGGATGTGTCCCGTGTGGCGTAGTATATAGAGGATGTGTCCCGTGTGGTGTAGTATATAGAGGATGTGTCCCGTGTGGTGTAGTATATAGAGAATGTGTTCCGTGTGGTGCAGTATATAGAGGATGTGTCTCGTGTGGTGTAGTATATAGAGAATGTGTTCCGTGTGGTGCAGTATATAGAGGATGTGTCCCGTGTGGTGTAGTATATAGAGAATGTGTTCCGTGTGGTGCAGTATATAGAGGATGTGTCCCGTGTGGTGTAGTATATAGAGAATGTGTTCCGTGTGGTGCAGTATATAGAGGATGTGTCCCGTGTGGTGTAGTATATAGAGAATGTGTTCCGTGTGGTGCAGTATATAGAGGATGTGTCCCGTGTGGTGTAGTATATAGAGAATGTGTTCCGTGTGGTGCAGTATATAGAGGATGTGTCTCGTGTGGTGTAGTATATAGAGGAGGTGTCCCGTGTGGTGTAGTATATAGAGGATGTGTCCCGTGTGGTGTAGTATATAGAGGATGTGTCCCGTGTGGCGTAGTATATAGAGGATGTGTCCCGTGTGGCGTAGTATATAGAGGATGTGTCCCGTGTGGTGTAGTATATAGAGGATGTGTCCCGTGTGGCGTAGTATATAGAGGATGTGTCCCGTGTGGTGTAGTATATAGAGGATGGGTCCCGTGTGGTGTAGTATATAGAGAATGTGTTCCGTGTGGTGCAGTATATAGAGGATGTGTCTCGTGTGGTGTAGTATATAGAGGAGGTGTCCCGTGTGGTGTAGTATATAGAGGATGTGTCCCGTGTGGTGTAGTATATAGAGGATGTGTCCCGTGTGGTGTAGTATATAGAGGATGTGTCCCGTGTGGCGTAGTATATAGAGGATGTGTCCCGTGTGGTGTAGTATATAGAGGATGTGTCCCGTGTGGCGTAGTATATAGAGGATGTGTCCCGTGTGGTGTAGTATATAGAGGATGTGTCCCGTGTGGCGTAGTATATAGAGGAGGTGTCCCGTGTGGTGTAGTATATAGAGGATGTGTCCCGTGTGGCGTAGTATATAGAGGAGGTGTCCCGTGTGGTGTAGTATATAGAGGATGGGTCCCGTGTGGTGTAGTATATAGAGGATGTGTCCCGTGTGGTGTAGTATATAGAGGATGTGTTCCGTGTGGTGTAGTATATAGAGGATGTGTCCCGTGTGGTGTAGTATATAGAGGATGTGTCCCGTGTGGCGTAGTATATAGAGGAGGTGTCCCGTGTGGCGTAGTATATAGAGGATGGGTCCCGTGTGGTGTAGTATATAGAGAATGTGTTCCGTGTGGTGCAGTATATAGAGGATGTGTCCCGTGTGGTGTAGTATATAGAGGATGTGTCTCGTGTGGTGTAGTATATAGAGGATGTGTCCTGTGTGGTGTAGTATATAGAGGATGTGTCTCGTGTGGTGTAGTATATAGAGGATGTGTCCCGTGTGGTGTAGTATATAGAGGATGTGTCCCGTGTGGTGTAGTATATAGAGGATGTGTCTCGTGTGGTGTAGTATATAGAGGATGTGTCCCGTGTGGTGTAGTATATAGAGGATGTGTCCCGTGTGGTGTAGTATATAGAGGATGTGTCTCGTGTGGTGTAGTATATAGAGGATGTGTCCCGTGTGGTGTAGTATATAGAGGATGTGTCCTGTGTGGTGTAGTATATAGAGGATGTGTCTCGTGCGGTGTAGTATATAGAGGATGTGTCTCGTGTGATGTAGTATATAGAGGATGGGTCCCGTGTGGTGTAGTATATAGAGGATGTGTCCCGTGTGGTGCAGTATATAGAGGATGTGTCCCGTGCGGTGTAGTATATAGAGGATGTGTCCCGTGCGGTGTAGTATATAGAGGATGTGTCCCGTGCGGTGTAGTATATAGAGGATGTGTTCTGTGTGGTGTAGTATATAGAGGATGTGTTCTGTGTGGTGTAGTATATAGAGGATGGGTCCCGTGTGGTGTAGTATATAGAGGATGGGTCCCGTGCGGTGTAGTATATAGAGGATGTGTCCCGTGCGGTGTAGTATATAGAGGATGTGTTCTGTGTGGTGTAGTATATAGAGGATGTGTTCTGTGTGGTGTAGTATATAGAGGATGTGTCCCGTGCGGTGTAGTATATAGAGGATGTGTTCTGTGCGGTGTAGTATATAGAGGATGTGTTCTGTGTGGTGTAGTATATAGAGGATGGGTCCCGTGTGGTGTAGTATATAGAGGATGGGTCCCGTGTGGTGTAGTATATAGAGGATGTGTCCCGTGTGGTGTAGTATATAGAGGATGTGTCTCGTGTGGTGTAGTATATAGAGGATGTGTCCCGTGCGGTGTAGTATATAGAGGATGTGTCCCGTGTGGTGTAGTATATAGAGGATGTGTCCTGTGTGGTGTAGTATATAGAGGATGTGTCCCGTGTGGTGTAGTATATAGAGGATGTGTCCTGTGTGGTGTAGTATATAGAGGATGTGTCCCGTGTGGTGTAGTATATAGAGGATGTGTCTCGTGTGGTGTAGTATATAGAGGATGTGTCCCGTGCGGTGTAGTATATAGAGGATGGGTCCCGTGTGGTGTAGTATATAGAGGATGTGTCCCGTGCGGTGTAGTATATAGAAGATGTGTCCCGTGCGGTGTAGTATATAGAGGATGGGTCCCGTGTGGTGTAGTATATAGAGGATGGGTCCCGTGTGGTGTAGTATATAGAGGATGTGTCCCGTGTGGTGTAGTATATAGAGGATGTGTCCCGTGTGGTGTAGTATATAGAGGATGTGTCCCGTGTGGTGTAGTATATAGAAGATGTGTCCCGTGTGGTGTAGTATATAGAGGATGTGTCCCGTGTGGTGTAGTATATAGAGGATGTGTCCCGTGTGGTGTAGTATATAGAGGATGTGTCCCGTGTGGTGTAGTATATAGAAGATGTGTCCCGTGTGGTGTAGTATATAGAAGATGTGTCCCGTGTGGTGTAGTATATAGAGGATGGGTCCCGTGTGGTGTAGTATATAGAGGATGTGTCCCGTGTGGTGTAGTATATAGAGGATGTGCCCGTGTGGTGTAGTATATAGAGGATGTGTCCCGTGTGGTGTAGTATATAGAGGATGGGTCCCGTGCGGTGTAGTATATAGAGGATGGGTCCCGTGCGGTGTAGTATATAGAGGATGGGTCCCGTGTGGTGTAGTATATAGAGGATGGGTCCCGTGTGGTGTAGTATATAGAGGATGGGTCCCGTGCGGTGTAGTATATAGAGGATGGGTCCCGTGCGGTGTAGTATATAGAGGATTTGTCCCGTGTGGTGTAGTATATAGAGGATGTGTGATGTGTGGTGTAGTATATAGAGGATGGGTCCTGTGTGGTGTAGTATATAGAGGATGTGTCCCGTGTGGTGTAGAATATAGAGGATGTGTCCTGTGTGGTGTACTATATAGAGGATGTGTCCCGTGTGGTGTAGTATATAGAGGATGTGTCCCGTGTGGTGTAGTATATAGAGGATGTGCCCGTGTGGTGTAGTATATAGAGGATGTGTCCCGTGTGGTGTAGTATATAGAGGATGGGTCCCGCGCGGTGTAGTATATAGAGGATGGGTCCCGTGCGGTGTAGTATATAGAGGATGGGTCCCGTGTGGTGTAGTATATAGAGGATGGGTCCCGTGTGGTGTAGAATATAGAGGATGTGTCCCGTGTGGTGTAGTATATAGAGGATGTGTCCCGTGTGGTGTAGTATATAGAGGATCTGTCTCGTGTGGTGTAGTATATAGAGGATGGGTCCCGTGTGGTGTAGTATATAGAGGATGGGTCCCGTGTGGTGTAGTATATAGAGGATGTGTCCCGTGTGGTGTAGTATATAGGGGATGTGTCTCGTGTGGTGTAGTATATAGAGGATGTGTCCCGTGTGGTGTAGTATATAGAGGATGGGTCCCGTGTGGTGTAGTATATAGAGGATGGGTCCCATGCGGTGTAGTATATAGAGGATGTGTCCCGTGTGGTGTAGTATATAGAGGATGTGTCCCGTGTGGTGTAGTATATAGAGGATGTGTCCCGTGTGGTGTAGTATATAGAGGATGGGTCCCGTGTGGTGTAGTATATAGAGGATGGGTCCCGTGTGGTGTAGAATATAGAGGATGTGTCCCGTGTGGTGTAGTATATAGAGGATCTGTCTCGTGTGGTGTAGTATATAGAGGATGGGTCCCGTGTGGTGTAGTATATAGAGGATGGGTCCCGTGTGGTGTAGAATATAGAGGATGTGTCCCGTGTGGTGTAGTATATAGAGGATGTGTCTCGTGTGGTGTAGTATATAGAGGATGGGTCCCGTGTGGTGTAGAATATAGAGGATGTGTCCCGTGTGGTGTAGTATATAGAGGATGTGTCCCGTGTGGTGCAGTATATAGAGGATGTGTCCCGTGTGGTGTAGTATATAGAGGATGGGTCCCGTGTGGTGTAGTATATAGAGGATGTGTCCCGTGTGGTGCAGTATATAGAGGATGGGTCCCGTGTGGTGTAGTATATAGAGGAGGTGTCCCGTGTGGTGTAGTATATAGAGGATGTGTCTCGTGTGGTGTAGTATATAGAGGATGTGTCCCGTGTGGTGTAGTATATAGAGGATCTGTCTCGTGTGGTGTAGTATATAGAGGATGTGTCCCGTGTGGTGTAGTATATAGAGGATGTGTCCCGTGTGGTGCAGTATATAGAGGATGGGTCCCGTGTGGTGCAGTATATAGAGGATGTGTCCCGTGTGGTGTAGTATATAGAGGATCTGTCTCGTGTGGTGTAGTATATAGAGGATGGGTCTCGTGTGGTGTAGTATATAGAGGATGTGTCCCGTGTGGCGTAGTATATAGAGGAGGTGTCCCGTGTGGCGTAGTATATAGAGGATGGGTCCCGTGTGGTGTAGTATATAGAGGATGGGTCCCGTGTGGTGTAGTATATAGAGGATGTGTTCCGTGTGGTGTAGTATATAGAGGATGTGTCCCGTGTGGTGTAGTATATAGAGGATGTGTCCCGTGTGATGTAGTATATAGAGGATGTGTCCCGTGTGGTGTAGTATATAGAGGATGGGTCCCGTGCGGTGTAGTATATAGAGGAGGTGTCCCGTGTGGCGTAGTATATAGAGGATGGGTCCCGTGTGGTGTAGTATATAGAGAATGTGTTCCGTGTGGTGCAGTATATAGAGGATGGGTCCCGTGTGGTGTAGTATATAGAGGATGTGTCCCGTGTGGTGTAGTATATAGAGGATGTGTCCCGTGTGGTGTAGTATATAGAGGATGTGTCCCGTGTGGCGTAGTATATAGAGGATGTGTCCCGTGTGGCGTAGTATATAGAGGATGTGTTCCGTGTGGTGTAGTATATAGAGGATGTGTCCCGTATGGTGTAGTATATAGAGGATGTGTCCCGTGTGGTGTAGTATATAGAGGATGTGTCCCGTGTGGCGTAGTATATAGAGGAGGTGTCCCGTGTGGCGTAGTATATAGAGGATGGGTCCCGTGTGGTGTAGTATATAGAGAATGTGTTCCGTGTGGTGCAGTATATAGAGGATGTGTCTCGTGCGGTGTAGTATATAGAGGATGTGTCTCGTGTGATGTAGTATATAGAGGATGTGTCCCGTGTGGTGTAGTATATAGAGGATGTGTCTCGTGTGGTGTAGTATATAGAGAATGTGTTCCGTGTGGTGCAGTATATAGAGGATGTGTCTCGTGCGGTGTAGTATATAGAGGATGTGTCTCGTGTGATGTAGTATATAGAGGATGTGTCCCGTGTGGTGCAGTATATAGAGGATGTGTCCCGTGCGGTGTAGTATATAGAGGATGTGTCCCGTGTGGTGTAGTATATAGAGGATGTGTCCCGTGTGGTGTAGTATATAGAGGATGGGTCCCGTGCGGTGTAGTATATAGAGGATGTGTCCCGTGCGGTGTAGTATATAGAGGATGTGTCCCGTGTGGTGTAGTATATAGAGGATGTGTCCCGTGTGGTGTAGTATATAGAGGATGTGTCTCGTGTGGTGTAGTATATAGAGGATGTGTCCCGTGCGGTGTAGTATATAGAGGATGGGTCCCGTGTGGTGTAGTATATAGAGGATGTGTCCCGTGTGGTGTAGTATATAGAGGATGTGTCCCGTGTGGTGTAGTATATAGAGGATGTGTCCTGTGTGGTGTAGTATATAGAGGATGTGTCCCGTGTGGTGTAGTATATAGAGGATGTGTCTCGTGTGGTGTAGTATATAGAGGATGTGTCCCGTGCGGTGTAGTATATAGAGGATGGGTCCCGTGTGGTGTAGTATATAGAGGATGGGTCCCGTGTGGTGTAGTATATAGAAGATGTGTCCCGTGTGGTGTAGTATATAGAGGATGGGTCCCGTGTGGTGTAGTATATAGAGGATGGGTCCCGTGTGGTGTAGTATATAGAGGATGTGTCCCGTGCGGTGTAGTATATAGAAGATGTGTCCCGTGCGGTGTAGTATATAGAGGATGGGTCCCGTGTGGTGTAGTATATAGAGGATGGGTCCCGTGTGGTGTAGTTTATAGAGGATGTGTCCCGTGTGGTGTAGTATATAGAGGATGTGTCCCGTGTGGTGTAGTATATAGAGGATGTGTCCCGTGTGGTGTAGTATATAGAAGATGTGTCCCGTGTGGTGTAGTATATAGAGGATGTGTCCCGTGTGGTGTAGTATATAGAGGATGTGTCCCGTGTGGTGTAGTATATAGAGGATGTGTCCCGTGTGGTGTAGTATATAGAGGATGGGTCCCGTGTGGTGTAGTATATAGAAGATGTGTCCCGTGTGGTGTAGTATATAGAAGATGTGTCCCGTGTGGTGTAGTATATAGAGGATGGGTCCCGTGTGGTGTAGTATATAGAGGATGTGTCCCGTGTGGTGTAGTATATAGAGGATGTGTCCCGTGTGGTGTAGTATATAGAGGATGTGTCCCGTGTGGTGTAGTATATAGAAGATGTGTCCCGTGTGGTGTAGTATATAGAAGATGTGTCCCGTGCGGTGTAGTATATAGAGGATGTGTCCCGTGTGGTGTAGTATATAGAAGATGTGTCCCGTGTGGTGTAGTATATAGAAGATGTGTCCCGTGTGGTGTAGTATATAGAAGATGTGTCCCGTGCGGTGTAGTATATATAGGATGTGTCCCGTGTGATGTAGTATATAGAGGATGTGTCCCGTGTGGTGTAGTATATAGAGGATCTGTCCCGTGTGGTGTAGTATATAGAGGATGTGTCCCGTGTGGTGTAGTATATAGAGGATGTGTCCCGTGTGGTGTAGTATATAGAGGATCTGTCCCGTGTGGTGTAGTATATAGAGGATGGGTCCCGTGTGGTGTAGTATATAGAGGATGTGTCCCGTGCGGTGTAGTATATAGAGGATGTGTCCCGTGTGGTGTAGTATATAGAGGATGTGTCCCGTGTGGTGTAGTATATAGAGGATGTGTCCCGTGTGGTGTAGTATATAGAGGATGTGTCTCGTGTGGTGTAGTATATAGAGGATGTGTCCCGTGCGGTGTAGTATATAGAGGATGTGTCCCGTGTGGTGTAGTATATAGAGGATCTGTCCCGTGTGGTGTAGTATATAGAGGATGTGTCTCGTGTGGTGCAGTATATAGAGGAGGTGTCCCATGTGGTGTAGTATATAGAGGATGTGTCCCGTGTGGTGTAGTATATAGAGGATGTGTCCCGTGTGGTGTAGTATATAGAGGATGTGTCCCGTGCGGTGTAGTATATAGAGGATGTGTCCCGTGTGGTGTAGTATATAGAGGATGTGTCCCGTGTGGTGTAGTATATAGAGGATGTGTCCCGTGTGGTGTAGTATATAGAGGATGTGTCCCGTGCGGTGTAGTATATAGAGGATGTGTCCCGTGTGGTGTAGTATATAGAGGATGTGTCCCGTGTGGTGTAGTATATAGAGGATGTGTCCCGTGTGGTGTAGTATATAGAGGATGTGTCCCGTGCGGTGTAGTATATAGAGGATGTGTCCCGTGTGGTGTAGTATATAGAGGATCTGTCCCGTGTGGTGTAGTATATAGAGGATGTGTCCCGTGTGGTGTAGTATATAGAGGATGTGTCTCGTGCGGTGTAGTATATAGAGGATGTGTCTCGTGTGGTGTAGTATATAGAGGATGTGTCCCGTGCGGTGTAGTATATAGAGGATGTGTCCCGTGTGGTGTAGTATATAGAGGATGTGTCCCGTGTGGTGTAGTATATAGAGGATGTGTCCCGTGCGGTGTAGTATATAGAGGATGTGTCCCGTGTGGTGTAGTATATAGAGGATGTGTCCCGTGCGGTGTAGTATATAGAGGATGTGTCTCGTGTGGTGTAGTATATAGAGGATGTGTCCCGTGTGGTGTAGTATATAGAGGAGGTGTCCCGTGTGGTGTAGTATATAGAGGATGTGTCCCGTGTGGTGTAGTATATAGAGGAGGTGTCTCGTGTGGTGTAGTATATAGAGGATGTGTCCCGTGTGGTGTAGTATATAGAGGATGTGTCTCGTGTGGTGTAGTATATAGAGGATGTGTCCCGTGTGGTGTAGTATATAGAGGAGGTGTCCCGTGTGGTGTAGTATATAGAGGATGTGTCCTGTGTGGTGTAGTATATAGAGGATGGGTCCCGTGTGGTGTAGTATATAGAGGATGTGTCCCGTGTGGTGTAGTATATAGAGGATGTGTCCCGTGCGGTGTAGTATATAGAGGATGTGTCCCGTGTGGTGTAGTATATAGAGGATGTGTCCCGTGCGGTGTAGTATATAGAGGATGTGTCTCGTGTGGTGTAGTATATAGAGGATGTGTCCCGTGTGGTGTAGTATATAGAGGATGTGTCTCGTGTGGTGTAGTATATAGAGGATGTGTCCTGTGTGGTGTAGTATATAGAGGAGGTGTCCCGTGTGGTGTAGTATATAGAGGAGGTGTCCCGTGTGGTGTAGTATATAGAGGATGTGTCCTGTGTGGTGTAGTATATAGAGGATGGGTCCCGTGTGGTGTAGTATGTAGAGGATGTGTCCCGTGTGGTGTAGTATATAGAGGATGTGTCCTGTGTGGTGTAGTATATAGAGGATGGGTCCCGTGTGATGTAGTATATAGAGGAGGTGTCCCGTGTGATGTAGTATATAGAGGAGGTGTCCCGTGTGGTGTAGTATATAGAGGATGGGACCCGTGTGGTGTAGTATATAGAGGATGTGTCTCGTGTGGTGTAGTATATAGAGGATGTGTCCTGTGTGGTGTAGTATATAGAGGATGGGACCCGTGTGGTGTAGTATATAGAGGATGTGCCCCGTGTGGTGTAGTATATAGAGGATGTGTCCCGTGTGGTGTAGTATATAGAGGAGGTGTCCCGTGTGGTGTAGTATATAGAGGAGGTGTCCCGTGTGGTGTAGTATATAGAGGATGGGTCCCGTGTGGTGTAGTATATAGAGGATGTGCCCCGTGTGGTGTAGTATATAGAGGATGTGTCCCGTGTGGTGTAGTATATAGAGGATGTGTCCCGTGTGGTGTAGTATATAGAGGATGTGTCCCGTGTGGTGTAGTATATAGAGGAGGTGTCCCGTGTGGTGTAGTATATAGAGGATGTGTCCCGTGTGGTGTAGTATATAGAGGATGTGTCCCGTGTGGTGTAGTATATAGAGGATGTGTCCCGTGTGGTGTAGTATATAGAGGAGGTGTCCCGTGTGGTGTAGTATATAGAGGATGGGTCCCGTGTGGTGTAGTATATAGAGGATGTGCCCCGTGCGGTGTAGTATATAGAGGATGTGTCTCGTGCGGTGCAGTATATAGAGGATGTGTCCCGTGTGGTGTAGTATATAGAGGATGTGTCCCGTGTGGTGTAGTATATAGAGGATGGGTCCCGTGTGGTGTAGTATATAGAGGATGTGTCTCGTGTGGTGTAGTATATAGAGGATGGGTCCCGTGTGGTGTAGTATATAGAGGATGTGTCCCGTGTGGTGTAGTATATAGAGGATGTGTCCCGTGTGGTGTAGTATATAGAGGATGTGTCCCGTGTGGTGTAGTATATAGAGGATCTGTCCCGTGTGGTGTAGTATATAGAGGATGTGTCCCGTGTGGTGTAGTATATAGAGGATGTGTTTCGTGTGGTGTAGTATATAGAGGATCTGTCCCGTGTGGTGTAGTATATAGAGGATGTGTTTCGTGTGGTGTAGTATATAGAGGATGTGTCCCGTGTGGTGTAGTATATAGAGGATCTGTCCCGTGTGGTGTAGAATATAGAGGATGTGTCCCGTGTGGTGTAGTATATAGAGGATGTGTTTCGTGTGGTGTAGTATATAGAGGATGTGTCCCGTGTGGTGTAGTATATAGAGGAGGTGTCCCGTGTGGTGTAGTATATAGAGGATCTGTCCCGTGTGGTGTAGAATATAGAGGATGTGTCCCGTGTGGTGTAGTATATAGAGGATGTGTTTCGTGTGGTGTAGAATATAGAGGATGTGTCCCGTGTGGTGTAGTATATAGAGGATGTGTTTCGTGTGGTGTAGTATATAGAGGATGTGTCCCGTGTGGTGTAGTATATAGAGGATCTGTCCCGTGTGGTGTAGAATATAGAGGATGTGTCCCGTGTGGTGTAGTATATAGAGGATGTGTTTCGTGTGGTGTAGTATATAGAGGATGTGTCCCGTGTGGTGTAGTATATAGAGGAGGTGTCCCGTGTGGTGTAGTATATAGAGGATGTGTCCTGTGTGGTGTAGTATATAGAGGATGTGTCTCGTGTGGTGCAGTATATAGAGGATGTGTCCCGTGTGGTGTAGTATATAGAGGATGTGTCCCGTGTGGTGTAGTATATAGAGGATGTGTCCCGTGTGGTGTAGTATATAGAGGATGTGTCCCGTGTGGTGTAGTATATAGAGGATGTGTCCCGTGTGGTGTAGTATATAGAGGATGGGTCTCGTGCGGTGTAGTATATAGAGGATCTGTCCCGTGTGGTGTAGTATATAGAGGATGGGTCCCGTGTGGTGTAGTATATAGAGGATGGGTCCCGTGTGGTGTAGTATATAGAGGATGTGTCCCGTGTGGTGTAGTATATAGAGGATGTGTCCCGTGTGGTGTAGTATATAGAGGATGTGTCCCGTGTGGTGTAGTATATAGAGGATTTGTCCCGTGTGGTGTAGTATATAGAGGATCTGTCCCGTGTGGTGTAGTATATAGAGGATGGGTCCCGTGTGGTGTAGTATATAGAGGATGGGTCCCGTGTGGTGTAGTATATAGAGGATGTGTCCCGTGCGGTGTAGTATATAGAGGATATGTCTCGTGTGGTGTAGTATATAGAGGATGTGTCCCGTGTGGTGTAGTATATAGAGGATGTGTCCCGTGTGGTGTAGTATATAGAGGATGTGTCTCGTGTGGTGTAGTATATAGAGGATGTGTCCCGTGTGGTGTAGTATATAGAGGATTTGTCCCGTGTGGTGTAGTATATAGAGGATCTGTCCCGTGTGGTGTAGTATATAGAGGATGGGTCCCGTGTGGTGTAGTATATAGAGGATGGGTCCCGTGTGGTGTAGTATATAGAGGATGTGTCCCGTGTGGTGTAGTATATAGAGGATGTGTCTCGTGCAGTGTAGTATATAGAGGATGTGTCTCGTGTGATGTAGTATATAGAGGATGTGTCCCGTGTGGTGTAGTATATAGAGGATGTGTCTCGTGTGGTGTAGTATATAGAGGATGTGTCTCGTGTGGTGTAGTATATAGAGGATGGGTCCCGTGTGGTGTAGTATATAGAGGATGTGTCCCGTGTGGTGTAGTATATAGAGGATGTGTCCCGTGCGGTGTAGTATATAGAGGATGTGTCTCGTGCGGTGTAGTATATAGAGGATGTGTCCCGTGCGGTGTAGTATATAGAGGATGTGTCCCGTGCGGTGTAGTATATAGAGGATGTGTCCCGTGTGGTGTAGTATATAGAGGATGTGTCCCGTGTGGTGTAGTATATAGAGGATGTGTCCCGTGTGGTGTAGTATATAGAGGATGTGTCCCGTGTGGTGTAGTATATAGAGGATGTGTCCCGTGTGGTGTAGTATATAGAGGATGGGTCCCGTGTGGTGTAGTATATAGAGGATGTGTCCCGTGTGGTGTAGTATATAGAGGAGGTGTCCCGTGTGGTGTAGTATATAGAGGATGTGTCCCGTGTGGTGTAGTATATAGAGGAGGTGTCCCGTGTGGTGTAGTATATAGAGGATGGGTCCCGTGTGGTGTAGTATATAGAGGATGGGTCCTGTGTGGTGTAGTATATAGAGGATGTGTCTCGTGTGGTGTAGTATATAGAGGATGTGTCCCGTGTGGTGTAGTATATAGAGGATGGGTCCCGTGTGGTGTAGTATATAGAGGATGTGTCCCGTGTGGTGTAGTATATAGAGGAGGTGTCCCGTGTGGTGTAGTATATAGAGGATGTGTCTCGTGTGGTGTAGTATATAGAGGATGTGTCCCGTGTGGTGTAGTATATAGAGGATGTGTCCCGTGTGGTGTAGTATATAGAGGATGGGTCCTGTGTGGTGTAGTATATAGAGGATGTGTCCCGTGTGGTGTAGTATATAGAGGAGGTGTCCCGTGTGGTGTAGTATATAGAGGATGGGTCCCGTGTGGTGTAGTATATAGAGGATGGGTCCTGTGTGGTGTAGTATATAGAGGATGTGTCTCGTGTGGTGTAGTATATAGAGGATGTGTCCCGTGTGGTGTAGTATATAGAGGATGTGTCCCGTGTGGTGTAGTATATAGAGAATGGGTCCCGTGTGGTGTAGTATATAGAGGATGTGTCTCGTGTGGTGTAGTATATAGAGGATGGGTCCCGTGTGGTGTAGTATATAGAGGATGTGTCCCGTGTGGTGTAGTATATAGAGGGTGTGTCCCTTGTGGTGTAGTATATAGAGGGTGTGTCCCGTGTGGTGTAGTATATAGAGGATGTGTCCCGTGTGATGTAGTATATAGAGGATGTGTCCCGTGTGGTGTAGTATATAGAGGATGTGTCCCGTGTGGTGTAGTATATAGAGGATGTGTCTCGTGTGGTGTAGTATATAGAGGATGTGTCCCGTGTGGTGTAGTATATAGAGGATGTGTCTCGTGTGGTGTAGTATATAGAGGATGTGTCCCGTGTGGTGTAGTATATAGAGGATGTGTCTCGTGTGGTGTAGTATATAGAGGATGTGTCCCGTGTGGTGTAGTATATAGAGGATGTGTCTCGTGTGGTGTAGTATATAGAGGATGTGTCCCGTGTGGTGTAGTATATAGAGGATGTGTCCCGTGTGGTGTAGTATATAGAGGATGGGTCCCGTGTGGTGTAGTATATAGAGGATGTGTCTCGTGTGGTGTAGTATATAGAGGATGTGTCCCGTGTGGTGTAGTATATAGAGGATGTGTCTCGTGTGGTGTAGTATATAGAGGATGTGTCCCGTGTGGTGTAGTATATAGAGGATGGGTCCCGTGTGGTGTAGTATATAGAGGATGTGTCCCGTGTGGTGTAGTATATAGAGGATGTGTCCCGTGTGGTGTAGTATATAGAGAATGGGTCCCGTGTGGTGTAGTATATAGAGGATGTGTCTCGTGTGGTGTAGTATATAGAGAATGTGTCCCGTGTGGTGTAGTATATAGAGAATGGGTCCCGTGTGGTGTAGTATATAGAGAATGGGTCCCGTGTGGTGTAGTATATAGAGGATGTGTCCCGTGTGGTGTAGTATATAGAGGATGTGTCCCGTGTGGTGTAGTATATAGAGGATGTGTCCCGTGTGGTGTAGTATATAGAGGATGTGTCCCGTGTGGTGTAGTATATAGAGGATGTGTCCCGTGTGGTGTAGTATATAGAGAATGTGTCCCGTGTGGTGTAGTATATAGAGGATGTGTCTCGTGCGGTGCAGTATATAGAGGATGTGTCTCGTGTGGTGTAGTATATAGAGGATGTGTCCCGTGTGGTGTAGTATATAGAGGATGTGTCCCGTGTGGTGTAGTATATAGAGGATGTGTCCCGTGTGGTGTAGTATATAGAGGATGTGTCCCGTGTGGTGTAGTATATAGAGGATGTGTCCCGTGTGGTGTAGTATATAGAGGATGTGTCTCGTGTGGTGTAGTATATAGAGGATGTGTCTCGTGCGGTGCAGTATATAGAGGATGTGTCTCGTGTGGTGTAGTATATAGAGGATGTGTCCCGTGTGGTGTAGTATATAGAGGATGTGTCCCGTGTGGTGTAGTATATAGAGGATGTGTCCCGTGTGGTGTAGTATATAGAGAATGTGTCCCGTGTGGTGTAGTATATAGAGGATGTGTCCCGTGTGGTGTAGTAAATAGAGGATGGGTCCCGTGTGGTGTAGTATATAGAGAATGTGTCTCGTGTGGTGTAGTATATAGAGGATGTGTCTCGTGTGGTGTAGTATATAGAGGATGGGTCCCGTGTGGTGTAGTATATAGAGGATGTGTCCCGTGTGGTGTAGTATATAGAGGATGTGTCCCGTGTGGTGTAGTATATAGAGAATGTGTCCCGTGTGGTGTAGTATATAGAGGATGTGTCCCGTGTGGTGTAGTATATAGAGGATGTGTCCCGTGTGGTGTAGTATATAGAGGATGTGTCCCGTGTGGTGTAGTATATAGAGAATGTGTCCCGTGTGGTGTAGTATATAGAGGATGTGTCCCGTGTGGTGTAGTATATAGAGGATGGGTCCCGTGTGGTGTAGTATATAGAGAATGTGTCTCGTGTGGTGTAGTATATAGAGGATGTGTCTCGTGTGGTGTAGTATATAGAGGATGGGTCCCGTGTGGTGTAGTATATAGAGGATGTGTCCCGTGTGGTGTAGTATATAGAGGATGTGTCTCGTGTGGTGTAGTATATAGAGGATGGGTCCCGTGTGGTGTAGTATATAGAGGATGTGTCTCGTGTGGTGTAGTATATAGAGGATGTGTCTCGTGTGGTGTAGTATATAGAGAATGTGTCTCGTGTGGTGTAGTATATAGAGGATGTGTCTCGTGTGGTGTAGTATATAGAGGATGTGTCTCGTGTGGTGTAGTATATAGAGAATGTGTCCCGTGTGGTGTAGTATATAGAGGATGTGTCTCGTGTGGTGTAGTATATAGAGGATGTGTCTCGTGTGGTGTAGTATATAGAGAATGTGTCCCGTGTGGTGTAGTATATAGAGGATGTGTCCCGTGTGGTGTAGTATATAGAGAATGTGTCCCGTGTGGTGTAGTATATAGAGGATGTGTCCCGTGTGGTGTAGTATATAGAGGATGTGTCCCGTGTGGTGTAGTATATAGAGAATGGGTCCCGTGTGGTGTAGTATATAGAGGATGTGTCCCGTGTGGTGTAGTATATAGAGGATGTGTCCCGTGTGGTGTAGTATATAGAGGATGTGTCCCGTGTGGTGTAGTATATAGAGGATGGGTCCCGTGTGGTGTAGTATATAGAGGATGGGTCCTGTGTGGTGTAGTATATAGAGGATGTGTCCCGTGTGGTGTAGTATATAGAGAATGGGTCCCGTGTGGTGTAGTATATAGAGGATGTGTCCCGTGTGGTGTAGTATATAGAGGATGTGTCCCGTGTGGTGTAGTATATAGAGGATGGGTCCTGTGTGGTGTAGTATATAGAGGATGTGTCTCGTGTGGTGTAGTATATAGAGGATGTGTCCCGTGTGGTGTAGTATATAGAGAATGGGTCCCGTGTGGTGTAGTATATAGAGGATGTGTCCCGTGTGGTGTAGTATATAGAGGATGTGTCCCGTGTGGTGTAGTATATAGAGAATGTGTCCCGTGTGGTGTAGTATATAGAGGATGTGTCTCGTGTGGTGTAGTATATAGAGAATGTGTCCCGTGTGGTGTAGTATATAGAGGATGGGTCCTGTGTGGTGTAGTATATAGAGGATGGGTCCTGTGTGGTGTAGTATATAGAGGATGGGTCCCCTGTGGTGTAGTATATAGAGAATGGGTCCCGTGTGGTGTAGTATATAGAGGATGTGTCCCGTGTGGTGTAGTATATAGAGGATGTGTCCCGTGTGGTGTAGTATATAGAGGATGGGTCCTGTGTGGTGTAGTATATAGAGGATGTGTCTCGTGTGGTGTAGTATATAGAGGATGTGTCCCGTGTGGTGTAGTATATAGAGAATGGGTCCCGTGTGGTGTAGTATATAGAGGATGTGTCCCGTGTGGTGTAGTATATAGAGGATGTGTCTCGTGTGGTGCAGTATATAGAGGATGTGTCCTGTGTGGTGTAGTATATAGAGGATGGGTCCCGTGTGGTGTAGTATATAGAGGATGTGTCCAGTGTGGTGTAGTATATAGAGGATGTGTCCCGTGTGGTGTAGTATATAGAGGATGTGTCTCGTGTGGTGTAGTATATAGAGGATGTGTCCCGTGTGGTGTAGTATATAGAGGATGTGTCCCGTGTGGTGTAGTATATAGAGGATGTGTCCCATGTGGTGTAGTATATAGAGAATGGGTCCCGTGTGGTGTAGTATATAGAGGGTGTGTCCCGTGTGGTGTAGTATATAGAGGATGTGTCCCGTGTGGTGTAGTATATAGAGGATGTGTCCTGTGTGGTGTAGTATATAGAGGATGTGTCCCGTGTGGTGTAGTATATAGAGGGTGTGTCCCTTGTGGTGTAGTATATAGAGGGTGTGTCCCGTGTGGTGTAGTATATAGAGGATGTGTCCCGTGTGATGTAGTATATAGAGGATGTGTCCCGTGTGGTGCAGTATATAGAGGATGTGTCCCGTGTGGTGTAGTATATAGAGGATGTGTCCCGTGTGGTGTAGTATATAGAGGGTGTGTCCCTTGTGGTGTAGTATATAGAGGGTGTGTCCCGTGTGGTGTAGTATATAGAGAATGTGTCCCGTGTGGTGTAGTATATAGAGGATGGGTCCCGTGTGGTGTAGTATATAGAGGATGGGTCTCGTGTGGTGTAGTATATAGAGGATGTGTCCCGTGTGGTGTAGTATATAGAGGATGTGTCCCGTGTGGTGTAGTATATAGAGGATGTGTCCCGTGTGGTGTAGTATATAGAGAATGGGTCCCGTGTGGTGTAGTATATAGAGGGTGTGTCCCGTGTGGTGTAGTATATAGAGGATGTGTCCCGTGTGGTGTAGTATATAGAGGATGTGTCCCGTGTGGTGTAGTATATAGAGGATGTGTCTCGTGTGGTGTAGTATATAGAGGATGTGTCCCGTGTGGTGTAGTATATAGAGGATGTGTCTCGTGCGGTGTAGTATATAGAGGATGTGTCTCGTGTGGTGTAGTATATAGAGGATGTGTCCCGTGTGGTGTAGTATATAGAGGATGTGTCTCGTGTGGCGTAGTATATAGAGGATGTGTCCCGTGTGGTGTAGTATATAGAGGATGTGTCTCGTGTGGTGTAGTATATAGAGGATGTGTCCCGTGTGGTGTAGTATATAGAGGATGTGTCTCGTGCGGTGTAGTATATAGAGGATGTGTCCCGTGTGGTGTAGTATATAGAGGATGTGTCTCGTGTGGCGTAGTATATAGAGGATGTGTCCCGTGTGGTGTAGTATATAGAGGATGTGTCTCGTGTGGTGTAGTATATAGAGGATGTGTCCCGTGTGGTGTAGTATATAGAGGATGTGTCTCGTGTGGTGTAGTATATAGAGGATGTGTCCCGTGTGGTGTAGTATATAGAGGATGTGTGTCGTGTGGTGTAGTATATAGAGGATGTGTCCCGTGTGGTGTAGTATATAGAGGATGGGTCCCGTGTGGTGTAGTATATAGAGGATGTGTCCCGTGTGGTGTAGTATATAGAGGATGGGTCCCGTGTGGTGTAGTATATAGAGGATGTGTTCTGTGTGGTGTAGTATATAGAGGATGTGTTCTGTGTGGTGTAGTATATAGAGGATGTGTCCCGTGTGGTGTAGTATATAGAGGATGTGTCCCTTGTGGTGTAGTATATAGAGGATGTGTCTCGTGTGGTGTAGTATATAGAGGATGTGTCTCGTGTGGTGTAGTATATAGAGGATGGGTCTCGTGCGGTGCAGTATATAGAGGATGGGTCTCGTGCGGTGCAGTATATAGAGGATGTGTCTCGTGTGGTGTAGTATATAGAGGATGTGTCCCGTGTGGTGTAGTATATAGAGGATGTGTCTCGTGTGGTGTAGTATATAGAGGATGTGTCCCGTGTGGTGTAGTATATAGAGGATGTGTCCCGTGTGGTGTAGTATATAGAGGATGTGTCCCGTGTGGTGTAGTATATAGAGGATGTGTCTCGTGTGGTGTAGTATATAGAGGATGTGTCCCGTGTGGTGTAGTATATAGAGGATGGGTCCCGTGTGGTGTAGTATATAGAGGATGTGTCCCGTGTGGTGTAGTATATAGAGGATGTGTCTCGTGTGGTGTAGTATATAGAGGATGTGTCCCGTGTGGTGTAGTATATAGAGGATGTGTCTCGTGTGGTGTAGTATATAGAGGATGTGTCTCGTGTGGTGTAGTATATAGAGGATGGGTCCCGTGTGGTGTAGTATATAGAGGATGTGTCCCGTGTGGTGTAGTATATAGAGGATGGGTCCCGTGTGGTGTAGTATATAGAGGATGTGTCTCGTGTGGTGTAGTATATAGAGGATGTGTCCCGTGTGGTGTAGTATATAGAGGATGGGTCCCGTGTGGTGTAGTATATAGAGGATGTGTCCTGTGTGGTGTAGTATATAGAGGATGTGTCTCGTGTGGTGTAGTATATAGAGGATGTGTCCCGTGTGGTGTAGTATATAGAGGATGTGTCTCGTGTGGTGCAGTATATAGAGGATGTGTCCTGTGTGGTGTAGTATATAGAGGATGGGTCCCGTGTGGTGTAGTATATAGAGGATGTGTCTCGTGTGGTGTAGTATATAGAGGATGTGTCCCGTGTGGTGTAGTATATAGAGGAGGTGTTCCGTGTGGTGTAGTATATAGAGGATGGGTCCCGTGTGGTGTAGTATATAGAGGATGTGTCTCGTGTGGTGTAGTATATAGAGGATGGGTCCCGTGTGGTGTAGTATATAGAGGATGTGTCCCGTGTGGTGTAGTATATAGAGGATGTGTCCCGTGTGGTGTAGTATATAGAGGATGGGTCCCGTGTGGTGTAGTATATAGAGGATGTGTCTCGTGTGGTGTAGTATATAGAGGATGGGTCCCGTGTGGTGTAGTATATAGAGGATGTGTCCCGTGTGGTGTAGTATATAGAGGATGTGTCCCGTGTGTTGTAGTATATAGAGGATGTGTCCTGTGTGGTGTAGTATATAGAGGATGTGTCCTGTGTGGTGTAGTATATAGAGGATGGGTCCTGTGCGGTGTAGTATATAGAGGATGTGTCTCGTGCGGTGTAGTATATAGAGGATGGGTCCCGTGTGGTGTAGTATATAGAGGATGTGTCCCGTGTGGTGTAGTATATAGAGGATGTGTCCCGTGTGGTGTAGTATATAGAGGATTTGTCCCGTGTGGTGTAGTATATAGAGGATGTGTCCCGTGTGGTGTAGTATATAGAGGATGTGTCCCGTGTGGTGTAGTATATAGAGGATGTGTCCCGTGTGGTGTAGTATATAGAGGATGTGTCCCGTGTGGTGTAGTATATAGAGGATGGGTCCTGTGTGTTGTAGTATATAGAGGATGTGTCTCGTGTGGTGTAGTATATAGAGGATGGGTCCCGTGTGGTGTAGTATATAGAGGATGTGTCCCGTGTGGTGTAGTATATAGAGGATGTGTCCCGTGTGGTGTAGTATATAGAGGATGGGTCCTGTGTGGTGTAGTATATAGAGGATGTGTCTCGTGTGGTGTAGTATATAGAGGATGGGTCCCGTGTGGTGTAGTATATAGAGGATGTGTCCCGTGTGGTGTAGTATATAGAGGATGTGTCCCGTGCGGTGTAGTATATAGAGGATGGGTCCCGTGTAGTGTAGTATATAGAGGATGTGTCCCGTGTGGTGTAGTATATAGAGGATGTGTCCCGTGTGGTGTAGTATATAGAGGATGTGTCCTGTGTGGTGTAGTATATAGAGGATGCGTCCCGTGTGGTGTAGTATATAGAGGATGTGTCCTGTGTGGTGTAGTATATAGAGGATGGGTCCTGTGCGGTGTAGTATATAGAGGATGTGTCTCGTGCGGTGTAGTATATAGAGGATGGGTCCTGTGTGGTGTAGTATATAGAGGATGTGTCCTGTGTGGTGTAGTATATAGAGGATGGGTCCTGTGTGGTGTAGTATATAGAGGATGGGTCCTGTGCGGTGTAGTATATAGAGGATGTGTCTCGTGCGGTGTAGTATATAGAGGATGGGTCCCGTGTGGTGTAGTATATAGAGGATGGGTCCCGTGTGGTGTAGTATATAGAGGATGTGTCCCGTGTGGTGTAGTATATAGAGGATTTGTCCCGTGTGGTGTAGTATATAGAGGATGTGTCCCGTGCGGTGTAGTATATAGAGGATGTGTCCCGTGTGGTGTAGTATATAGAGGATGTGTCCCGTGTGGTGTAGTATATAGAGGATGTGTCCCGTGTGGTGTAGTATATAGAGGATGGGTCCCGTGTGGTGTAGTATATAGAGGATGGGTCCCGTGTGGTGTAGTATATAGAGGATGTGTCCTGTGTGGTGTAGTATATAGAGGATGGGTCCTGTGCGGTGTAGTATATAGAGGATGTGTCCTGTGTGGTGTAGTATATAGAGGATGTGTCCTGTGTGGTGTAGTATATAGAGGATGTGTCCTGTGTGGTGTAGTATATAGAGGATGTGTCCTGTGTGGTGTAGTATATAGAGGATGGGTCCTGTGCGGTGTAGTATATAGAGGATGTGTCTCGTGCGGTGTAGTATATAGAGGATGGGTCCCGTGTGGTGTAGTATATAGAGGATGGGTCCTGTGCGGTGTAGTATATAGAGGATGTGTCTCGTGCGGTGTAGTATATAGAGGATGTGTCTCGTGCGGTGTAGTATATAGAGGATGGGTCCCGTGTGGTGTAGTATATAGAGGATGGGTCCTGTGCGGTGTAGTATATAGAGGATTTGTCCCGTGTGGTGTAGTATATAGAGGATGTGTGATGTGTGGTGTAGTATATAGAGGATGGGTCCTGTGTGGTGTAGTATATAGAGGATGTGTCCCGTGTGGTGTAGAATATAGAGGATGTGTCCTGTGTGGTGTAGTATATAGAGGTTGTGCCCGTGTGGTGTAGTATATAGAGGATGGGTCCCGTGTGGTGTAGTATATAGAGGATGGGTCCCGTGCGGTGTAGTATATAGAGGATGGGTCCCGTGCGGTGTAGTATATAGAGGATGGGTCCCGTGTGGTGTAGTATATAGAGGATGGGTCCCGTGTGGTGTAGAATATAGAGGATGTGTCCCGTGTGGTGTAGTATATAGAGGATGTGTCCCGTGTGGTGTAGTATATAGAGGATCTGTCTCGTGTGGTGTAGTATATAGAGGATGGGTCCTGTGTGGTGTAGTATATAGAGGATGTGTCCCGTGTGGTGTAGTATATAGAGGATGTGTCCCGTGTGGTGTAGTATATAGAGGATGTGTCCCGTGTGGTGTAGTATATAGAGGATGTGCCCGTGTGGTGTAGTATATAGAGGATGTGTCCCGTGTGGTGTAGTATATAGAGGATGGGTCCCGTGCGGTGTAGTATATAGAGGATGGGTCCCGTGCGGTGTAGTATATAGAGGATGGGTCCCGTGTGGTGTAGTATATAGAGGATGGGTCCCGTGTGGTGTAGAATATAGAGGATGTGTCCCGTGTGGTGTAGTATATAGAGGATGTGTCCCGTGTGGTGTAGTATATAGAGGATGTGTCCCGTGTGGTGTAGTATATAGAGGATGTGCCCGTGTGGTGTAGTATATAGAGGATGTGTCCCGTGTGGTGTAGTATATAGAGGATGGGTCCCGTGCGGTGTAGTATATAGAGGATGGGTCCCGTGCGGTGTAGTATATAGAGGATGGGTCCCGTGTGGTGTAGTATATAGAGGATGTGTCCCGTGTGGTGTAGTATATAGAGGATGTGTCCTGTGTGGTGTAGTATATAGAGGATGGGTCCTGTGTGGTGTAGTATATAGAGGATGTGTCCCGTGTGGTGTAGTATATAGAGGATGTGTCCCGTGTGGTGTAGTATATAGAGGATGTGTCCCGTGTGGTGTAGTATATAGAGGATGTGTCCCGTGTGGTGTAGTATATAGAGGATGGGTCCCGTGTGGTGTAGTATATAGAGGATGGGTCCCGTGTGGTGTAGTATATAGAGGATGTGCCCGTGTGGTGTAGTATATAGAGGATGTGTCCCGTGTGGTGTAGTATATAGAGGATGGGTCCCGTGCGGTGTAGTATATAGAGGATGGGTCCCGTGCGGTGTAGTATATAGAGGATGGGTCCCGTGTGGTGTAGTATATAGAGGATGGGTCCCGTGTGGTGTAGAATATAGAGGATGTGTCCCGTGTGGTGTAGTATATAGAGGATGTGTCCCGTGTGGTGTAGTATATAGAGGATCTGTCTCGTGTGGTGTAGTATATAGAGGATGGGTCCCGTGTGGTGTAGTATATAGAGAATGTGTCCTGTGTGGTGTAGTATATAGAGGAGGTGTCCCGTGTGGTGTAGTATATAGAGGATGGGTCCCGTGCGGTGTAGTATATAGAGGATGTGTCTCGTGTGGTGTAGTATATAGAGGATGTGTCCCGTGTGGTGTAGTATATAGAGGATGGGTCCCGTGTGGTGTAGTATATAGAGGATGTGTTTCGTGTGGTGTAGTATATAGAGGATGTGTCCCGTGTGGTGTAGTATATAGAGGATGTGTTTCGTGTGGTGTAGTATATAGAGGATGGGTCCCGTGTGGTGTAGTATATAGAGGATGTGTTTCGTGTGGTGTAGTATATAGAGGATCTGTCTCGTGTGGTGTAGTATATAGAGGATGGGTCCCGTGTGGTGTAGTATATAGAGAATGTGTCCTGTGTGGTGTAGTATATAGAGGAGGTGTCCCGTGTGGTGTAGTATATAGAGGATGGGTCCCGTGCGGTGTAGTATATAGAGGATGTGTTTCGTGTGGTGTAGTATATAGAGGATGTGTCCCGTGTGGTGTAGTATATAGAGGATGTGTCTCGTGTGGTGTAGTATATAGAGGATGTGTCCCGTGTGGTGTAGTATATAGAGGATGTGTCCCGTGTGGTGTAGTATATAGAGGATGTGTCCCGTGTGGTGTAGTATATAGAGGATGTGTCCCGTGTGGTGTAGTATATAGAGGATGGGTCCCGTGTGGTGTAGTATATAGAGGATGGGTCCCGTGTGGTGTAGTATATAGAGGATCTGTCTCGTGTGGTGTAGTATATAGAGGATGGGTCCCGTGTGGTGTAGTATATAGAGGATGGGTCCCGTGTGGTGTAGAATATAGAGGATGTGCCCCGTGTGGTGTAGTATATAGAGGATCTGTCTCGTGTGGTGTAGTATATAGAGGATGGGTCCCGTGTGGTGTAGTATATAGAGGATGGGTCCCGTGTGGTGTAGAATATAGAGGATGTGTCCCGTGTGGTGTAGTATATAGAGGATGTGTCCCGTATGGTGTAGTATATAGAGGATCTGTCTCGTGTGGTGTAGTATATAGAGGATGTGTCTCGTGTGGTGCAGTATATAGAGGATGGGTCCCGTGTGGTGTAGTATATAGAGGATGTGTCCCGTGTGGTGTAGTATATAGAGGATGTGTCCCGTGTGGTGCAGTATATAGAGGATGGGTCCCGTGTGGTGTAGTATATAGAGGATCTGTCTCGTGTGGTGTAGTATATAGAGGATGGGTCTCGTGTGGTGTAGTATATAGAGGATGTGTCCCGTGTGGTGTAGTATATAGAGGATGTGTCCTGTGTGGTGTAGTATATAGAGGATCTGTCTCGTGTGGTGTAGTATATAGAGGATGTGTCTCGTGTGGTGTAGTATATAGAGGATGTGTCCCGTGTGGTGTAGTATATAGAGGATGTGTCCCGTGTGGTGTAGTATATAGAGGATGTGTCCCGTGTGGTGTAGTATATAGAGGATGTGTCCCGTGTGGTGTAGTATATAGAGGATGTGTCTCGTGTGGTGTAGTATATAGAGGATGTGTCTCGTGTGGTGTAGTATATAGAGGATGTGTCTCGTGTGGTGTAGTATATAGAGGATGTGTCCCGTGCGGTGTAGTATATAGAGGATGTGTCCCGTGTGGTGTAGTATATAGAGGATCTGTCTCGTGTGGTGTAGTATATAGAGGATGGGTCTCGTGTGGTGTAGTATATAGAGGATGTGTCCCGTGTGGTGTAGTATATAGAGGATGTGTCCTGTGTGGTGTAGTATATAGAGGATCTGTCTCGTGTGGTGTAGTATATAGAGGATGTGTCTCGTGTGGTGTAGTATATAGAGGATGTGTCCCGTGTGGTGTAGTATATAGAGGATGTGTCCCGTGTGGTGTAGTATATAGAGGATGTGTCCCGTGTGGTGTAGTATATAGAGGATGTGTCCCGTGTGGTGTAGTATATAGAGGATGTGTCTCGTGTGGTGTAGTATATAGAGGATGTGTCTCGTGTGGTGTAGTATATAGAGGATGTGTCTCGTGTGGTGTAGTATATAGAGGATGTGTCCCGTGCGGTGTAGTATATAGAGGATGTGTCCCGTGTGGTGTAGTATATAGAGGATGTGTCTCGTGTGGTGCAGTATATAGAGGATGGGTCCCGTGTGGTGTAGTATATAGAGGATGTGTCCCGTGTGGTGTAGTATATAGAGGATGTGTCCCGTGTGGTGCAGTATATAGAGGATGGGTCCCGTGTGGTGCAGTATATAGAGGATGTGTCCCGTGTGGTGTAGTATATAGAGGATCTGTCTCGTGTGGTGTAGTATATAGAGGATGGGTCTCGTGTGGTGTAGTATATAGAGGATGTGTCCCGTGTGGTGTAGTATATAGAGGATGTGTCTCGTGTGGTGTAGTATATAGAGGATGTGTCCCGTGTGGTGTAGTATATAGAGGATGGGTCCCGTGTGGTGTAGTATATAGAGGATGGGTCCCGTGTGGTGTAGTATATAGAGGATGTGTCCCGTGTGGTGTAGTATATAGAGGATGTGTCTCGTGTGGTGTAGTATATAGAGGATGTGTCCCGTGTGGTGTAGTATATAGAGGATGTGTCCCGTGTGGTGTAGTATATAGAGGATGTGTCTCGTGTGGTGTAGTATATAGAGGATGTGTCCCGTGTGGTGTAGTATATAGAGGATGTGTCTCGTGTGGTGTAGTATATAGAGGATGTGTCCCGTGTGGTGTAGTATATAGAGGATGGGTCCCGTGTGGTGTAGTATATAGAGGATGGGTCCCGTGTGGTGTAGTATATAGAGGATGTGTCCCGTGTGGTGTAGTATATAGAGGATGTGTCTCGTGTGGTGTAGTATATAGAGGATGTGTCCCGTGTGGTGTAGTATATAGAGGATGTGTCCCGTGTGGTGTAGTATATAGAGGATGTGTCTCGTGTGGTGTAGTATATAGAGGATGTGTCCCGTGTGGTGTAGTATATAGAGGATGGGTCCCGTGTGGTGTAGTATATAGAGGATGTGTCCCGTGTGGTGCAGTATATAGAGGATGGGTCCCGTGCGGTGTAGTATATAGAGGATGGGTCCCGTGTGGTGTAGTATATAGAGGATGTGTCCCGTGTGGTGTAGTATATAGAGGATGTGTCCCGTGTGGTGTAGTATATAGAGGATGTGTCTCGTGTGGTGTAGTATATAGAGGATGTGTCCCGTGTGGTGTAGTATATAGAGGATGTGTCCCGTGCGGTGTAGTATATAGAGGATGTGTCCCGTGTGGTGTAGTATATAGAGGATGTGTCTCGTGTGGTGTAGTATATAGAGGATGTGTCCCGTGTGGTGTAGTATATAGAGGATGGGTCCCGTGTGGTGTAGTATATAGAGGATGTGTCCCGTGTGGTGCAGTATATAGAGGATGGGTCCCGTGCGGTGTAGTATATAGAGGATGGGTCCCGTGTGGTGTAGTATATAGAGGATGGGTCTCGTGTGGTGTAGTATATAGAGGATGTGTCCCGTGTGGTGTAGTATATAGAGGATGTGTCCCGTGTGGTGTAGTATATAGAGGATGGGTCTCGTGCGGTGTAGTATATAGAGGATGTGTCTCGTGTGGTGTAGTATATAGAGGATGTGTCTCGTGTGGTGTAGTATATAGAGGATATGTCCCGTGTGGTGTAGTATATAGAGGATGTGTCTCGTGTGGTGTAGTATATAGAGGATGTGTCCCGTGTGGTGTAGTATATAGAGGATGTGTCTCGTGTGGTGTAGTATATAGAGGATGTGTCCCGTGTGGTGTAGTATATAGAGGATGGGTCCCGTGTGGTGTAGTATATAGAGGATGTGTCTCGTGTGGTGTAGTATATAGAGGATGTGTCCCGTGTGGTGTAGTATATAGAGGATGTGTCCCGTGTGGTGTAGTATATAGAGGATGGGTCCCGTGTGGTGTAGTATATAGAGGATGTGTCCCGTGTGGTGTAGTATATAGAGGATGTGTCTCGTGTGGTGTAGTATATAGAGGATGTGTCCCGTGTGGTGTAGTATATAGAGGATGTGTCCCGTGTGGTGTAGTATATAGAGGATGTGTCCCGTGTGGTGTAGTATATAGAGGATGTGTCCCGTGTGGTGTAGTATATAGAGGATGTGTCCCGTGTGGTGTAGTATATAGAGGATGTGTCCCGTGTGGTGTAGTATATAGAGGATGGGTCCCGTGTGGTGTAGTATATAGAGGATGTGTCCCGTGTGGTGTAGTATATAGAGGATGGGTCCCGTGTGGTGCAGTATATAGAGGATGTGTCTCGTGTGGTGTAGTATATAGAGGATGTGTCTCGTGTGGTGCAGTATATAGAGGATGGGTCTCGTGCGGTGTAGTATATAGAGGATGTGTCTCGTGTGGTGTAGTATATAGAGGATGTGTCCCGTGTGGTGTAGTATATAGAGGATGTGTCTCGTGTGGTGTAGTATATAGAGGATGTGTCCCGTGTGGTGTAGTATATAGAGGATGTGTCCCGTGTGGTGTAGTATATAGAGGATTTGTCCCGTGTGGTGTAGTATATAGAGGATGTGTCTCGTGTGGTGTAGTATATAGAGGATGTGTCTCGTGTGGTGTAGTATATAGAGGATGTGTCCCGTGTGGTGTAGTATATAGAGGATGTGTCTCGTGTGGTGTAGTATATAGAGGATGTGTCTCGTGTGGTGTAGTATATAGAGGATGGGTCCCGTGTGGTGTAGTATATGGAGGATTTGTCTCGTGTGGTGTAGTATATAGAGGATGTATCCCGTGTGGTGTAGTATATAGAGGATGTGTCCCGTGTGGTGTAGTATATAGAGGATGGGTCCCGTGTGATGTAGTATATAGAGGATGGGTCCCGTGTGATGTAGTATATAGAGGATGGGTCCCGTGTGATGTAGTATATAGAGGATGGGTCCCGTGTGGTGTAGTATATAGAGGATGTGTCCCGTGTGGTGTAGTATATAGAGGATGGGTCCCGTGTGATGTAGTATATAGAGGATGGGTCCCGTGTGATGTAGTATATAGAGGATGGGTCCCGTGTGATGTAGTATATAGAGGATGGGTCCCGTGTGGTGTAGTATATAGAGGATGTGTCCCGTGCGGTGTAGTATATAGAGGATGTGTCTCGTGTGGTGTAGTAGATAGAGGATGTGTCCCGTGTGATGTAGTATATAGAGGATGTGTCTCGTGTGGTGTAGTATATAGAGGATGTGTCCCGTGTGGTATAGTATATAGAGGTTGTGTCCCGTGTGGGGTAGTATATAGAGGATGTGTCTCGTGTGGTGTAGTATATAGAGGATGTGTCCTGTGTGGTGTAGTATATAGAGGATGTGTCCCGTGTGGTGTAGTATATAGACGATGTGTCTCGTGTGGTGTAGTATATAGAGGATGTGTCTCGTGTGGTGTAGTATATAGAGGATGTGTCCCGTGTGGTGTAGTATATAGAGGATGTGTCCTGTGTGGTGTAGTATATAGAGGATGTGTGTCGTGTGGTGCAGTATATAGAGGATGTGTCCCGTGTGGTGTAGTATATAGAGGATGTGTCTCGTGTGGTGTAGTATATAGAGGATGTGTCCCGTGTGGTGTAGTATATAGAGGATGTGTCCTGTGTGGTGTAGTATATAGAGGATGTGTGTCGTGTGGTGCAGTATATAGAGGATGTGTCCCGTGTGGTGTAGTATATAGAGGATGTGTCCTGTTCGGTGTAGTATATAGAGGATGGGTCCCGTGTGGTGTAGTATATAGAGGATGGGTCCTGTTCGGTGTAGTATATAGAGGATGGGTCCCGTGTGGTGTAGTATATAGAGGATGGGTCCCGTGTGGTGTAGTATATAGAGGATGTGTGTCGTGTGGTGCAGTATATAGAGGATGGGTCCCGTGTGGTGTAGTATATAGAGGATGTGTCCCGTGTGGTGTAGTATATAGAGGATGTGTCCCGTGTGGTGTAGTATATAGAGGATGTGTCTCGTGTGGTGTAGTATATAGAGGATGTGTCTCGTGTGGTGTAGTATATAGAGGATGTGTCCTGTGTGGTGTAGTATATAGAGGATGTGTCTCGTGTGGTGTAGTATATAGAGGATGTGTCCCGTGTGGTGTAGTATATAGAGGATGTGTCTCGTGTGGTGTAGTATATAGAGGATGGGTCCCGTGTGGTGTAGTATATAGAGGATGTGTCCCGTGTGGTGTAGTATATAGAGGATGTGTCCTGTGTGGTGTAGTATATAGAGGATGTGTGTCGTGTGGTGCAGTATATAGAGGATGTGTCCCGTGTGGTGTAGTATATAGAGGATGTGTCCTGTTCGGTGTAGTATATAGAGGATGGGTCCCGTGTGGTGTAGTATATAGAGGATGGGTCCTGTTCGGTGTAGTATATAGAGGATGGGTCCCGTGTGGTGTAGTATATAGAGGATGGGTCCCGTGTGGTGTAGTATATAGAGGATGTGTGTCGTGTGGTGCAGTATATAGAGGATGGGTCCCGTGTGGTGTAGTATATAGAGGATGGGTCCCGTGTGATGTAGTATATAGAGGATGGGTCCCGTGTGGTGTAGTATATAGAGGATGTGTCCCGTGTGGTGTAGTATATAGAGGATGTGTCTCGTGTGGTGTAGTATATAGAGGATGTGTCTCGTGTGGTGTAGTATATAGAGGATGGGTCCCGTGTGGTGTAGTATATAGAGGATGGGTCCCGTGTGGTGTAGTATATAGAGGATGTGTCCCGTGTGGTGTAGTATATAGAGGATGTGTCTCGTGTGATGTAGTATATAGAGGATGGGTCCCGTGTGGTGTAGTATATAGAGGATGGGTCCCGTGTGGTGTAGTATATAGAGGATGTGTCCCGTGTGGTGTAGTATATAGAGGATGTGTCTCGTGTGGTGTAGTATATAGAGGATGTGTCCCGTGTGGTGTAGTATATAGAGGATGGGTCCCGTGTGGTGTAGTATATAGAGGATGTGTCTCGTGTGGTGTAGTATATAGAGGATGTGTCCCGTGTGGTGTAGTATATAGAGGATGGGTCCCGTGTGGTGTAGTATATAGAGGATTTGTCCCGTGTGGTGTAGTATATAGAGGATCTGTCCCGTGTGGTGTAGTATATAGAGGATGGGTCCCGTGTGGTGTAGTATATAGAGGATTTGTCCCGTGTGGTGTAGTATATAGAGGATCTGTCCCGTGTGGTGTAGTATATAGAGGATGGGTCCCGTGTGGTGTAGTATATAGAGGATTTGTCCCGTGTGGTGTAGTATATAGAGGATTTGTCCCGTGTGGTGTAGTATATAGAGGATCTGTCCCGTGTGGTTTAGTTTATAGAGGATGGGTCCCGTGTGGTGTAGTATATAGAGGATCTGTCCCGTGTGGTGTAGTATATAGAGGATGGGTCCCGTGTGGTGTAGTATATAGAGGATGTGTCCCGTGTGATGTAGTATATAGAGGATGTGTCCCGTGTGGTGTAGTATATAGAGGATGGGTCTCGTGTGGTGTAGTATATAGAGGATGTGTCCCGTGTGGTGTAGTATATAGAGGATGTGTCCTGTGTGGTGTAGTATATAGAGGATGGGTCCCGTGTGGTGTAGTATATAGAGGATGTGTCTCGTGTGGTGTAGTATATAGAGGATGTGTCCCGTGTGATGTAGTATATAGAGGATGGGTCCCGTGTGGTGTAGTATATAGAGGATGGGTCCCGTGCGGTGTAGTATATAGAGGATGTGTCCTGTGTGGTGTAGTATATAGAGGATGGGTCCCGTGTGGTGTAGTATATAGAGGATGGGTCCCGTGCGGTGTAGTATATAGAGGATGTGTCTCGTGTGGTGTAGTATATAGAGGATGTGTCTCGTGTGGTGTAGTATATAGAGGATGTGTCCCGTGTGGTGTAGTATATAGAGGATGTGTCCCGTGTGATGTAGTATATAGAGGATGTGTCTCGTGTGGTGTAGTATATAGAGGATGTGTCTCGTGTGGTGTAGTATATAGAGGATGGGTCCCGTGTGGTGTAGTATATAGAGGATGTGTCCCGTGTGGTGTAGTATATAGAGGATGGGTCCAGTGTGGTGTAGTATATAGAGGATGGGTCCCGTGTGGTGTAGTATATAGAGGATGTGTCCTGTGTGGTGTAGTATATAGAGGATGTGTCCCGTGTGGTGTAGTATATAGAGGATGTGTCTCGTGTGGTGTAGTATATAGAGGATGTGTCCCGTGTGGTGTAGTATATAGAGGATGTGTCCCGTGTGGTGTAGTATATAGAGGATGTGTCTCGTGTGGTGTAGTATATAGAGGATGTGTCCCGTGTGATGTAGTATATAGAGGATGTGTCCCGTGTGGTGTAGTATATAGAGGATGTGTCCCGTGTGGTGTAGTATATAGAGGATGTGTCCCGTGTGGTGTAGTATATAGAGGATGTGTCCCGTGTGGTGTAGTATATAGAGGATGTGTCCCGTGTGGTGTAGTATATAGAGGATGGGTCTCGTGTGGTGTAGTATATAGAGGATGTGTCCCGTGTGGTGTAGTATATAGAGGATGTGTCCCGTGTGGTGTAGTATATAGAGGATGTGTCCCGTGTGGTGTAGTATATAGAGGATGTGTCCCGTGTGGTGTAGTATATAGAGGATGTGTCTCGTGTGGTGTAGTATATAGAGGATGTGTCCCGTGTGATGTAGTATATAGAGGATGTGTCCCGTGTGGTGTAGTATATAGAGGATGGGTCTCGTGTGGTGTAGTATATAGAGGATGTGTCCCGTGTGGTGTAGTATATAGAGGATGTGTCCCGTGTGATGTAGTATATAGAGGATGTGTCCCGTGTGGTGTAGTATATAGAGGATGGGTCTCGTGTGGTGTAGTATATAGAGGATGTGTCCCGTGTGGTGCAG
The DNA here is from genome assembly GCF_046119375.1 of Phyllobates terribilis. NCBI lineage: Eukaryota > Metazoa > Chordata > Amphibia > Anura > Dendrobatidae > Phyllobates > Phyllobates terribilis. The sequence goes on from NW_027362769.1 coordinate 397,720,917, forward strand.
TATATAGAGGATGTGTCCCGTGTGGTGTAGTATATAGAGGATGGGTCTCGTGTGGTGTAGTATATAGAGGATGTGTCTCGTGTGGTGTAGTATATAGAGGATGTGTCCCGTGTGGTGTAGTATATAGAGGATGTGTCCCGTGTGGTGTAGTATATAGAGGATGGGTCTCGTGTGGTGTAGTATATAGAGGATGTGTCTCGTGTGGTGTAGTATATAGAGGATGTGTCCCGTGTGATGTAGTATATAGAGGATGTGTCCCGTGTGGTGTAGTATATAGAGGATGGGTCTCGTGTGATGTAGTATATAGAGGATGGGTCCCGTGTGGTGTAGTATATAGAGGATGTGTCTCGTGTGGTGTAGTATATAGAGGATGGGTCTCGTGTGGTGTAGTATATAGAGGATGTGTCTCGTGTGGTGTAGTATATAGAGGATGTGTCCCGTGTGGTGCAGTATATAGAGGATGTGTCCCGTGTGGTGTAGTATATAGAGGATGTGTCCCGTGTGGTGTAGTATATAGAGGATGTGTCCCGTGTGGTGTAGTATATAGAGGATGTGTCTCGTGTGGTGTAGTATATAGAGGATGTGTCCCGTGTGATGTAGTATATAGAGGATGTGTCCCGTGTGGTGTAGTATATAGAGGATGTGTCCTGTGTGGTGTAGTATATAGAGGATGTGTCCTGTGTGGTGTAGTATATAGAGGATGTGTCCCGTGTGATGTAGTATATAGAGGATGTGTCCTGTGTGGTGTAGTATATAGAGGATGTGTCCTGTGTGGTGTAGTATATAGAGGATGTGTCCCGTGTGATGTAGTATATAGAGGATGTGTCCCGTGTGGTGTAGTATATAGAGGATGTGTCCCGTGTGGTGTAGTATATAGAGGATGTGTCCCGTGTGGTGTAGTATATAGAGGATGTGTCTCGTGTGGTGTAGTATATAGAGGATGTGTCTCGTGTGGTGTAGTATATAGAGGATGGGTCCCGTGTGGTGTAGTATATAGAGGATGTGTCCCGTGTGGTGTAGTATATAGAGGATGTGTCTCGTGTGGTGTAGTATATAGAGGATGGGTCCAGTGTGGTGTAGTATATAGAGGATGGGTCCCGTGTGGTGTAGTATATAGAGGATGTGTCCCGTGTGATGTAGTATATAGAGGATGTGTCCCGTGTGGTGTAGTATATAGAGGATGTGTCCCGTGTGGTGTAGTATATAGAGGATGTGTCCCGTGTGGTGTAGTATATAGAGGATGTGTCTCGTGTGGTGTAGTATATAGAGGATGTGTCTCGTGTGGTGTAGTATATAGAGGATGGGTCCCGTGTGGTGTAGTATATAGAGGATGTGTCCCGTGTGGTGTAGTATATAGAGGATGTGTCTCGTGTGGTGTAGTATATAGAGGATGGGTCCAGTGTGGTGTAGTATATAGAGGATGGGTCCCGTGTGGTGTAGTATATAGAGGATGTGTCCCGTGTGGTGTAGTATATAGAGGATGTGTCCCGTGTGGTGTAGTATATAGAGGATGGGTCCCGTGTGGTGCAGTATATAGAGGATGTGTCCCGTGTGGTGTAGTATATAGAGGATGTGTCCCGTATGGTGTAGTATATAGAGGATGTGTCTCGTGTGGTGTAGTATATAGAGGATGTGTCCCGTGTGGTGTAGTATATAGAGGATGTGTCCCGTGTGGTGTAGTATATAGAGGATGGGTCCCGTGTGGTGTAGTATATAGAGGATGTGTCTTGTGTGGTGTAGTATATAGAGGATGTGTCCCGTGTGATGTAGTATATAGAGGATGTGTCTCGTGTGGTGTAGTATATAGAGGATGTGTCCCGTGTGATGTAGTATATAGAGGATGTGTCTTGTGTGGTGTAGTATATAGAGGATGTGTCTCGTGTGGTGTAGTATATAGAGGATGGTCCCGTGTGGTGTAGTATATAGAGGATGTGTCCCGTGTGGTGTAGTATATAGAGGATGTGTCTCGTGTGGTGTAGTATATAGAGGATGTGTCCCGTGTGATGTAGTATATAGAGGATGTGTCTCGTGTGGTGTAGTATATAGAGGATGTGTCCCGTGTGATGTAGTATATAGAGGATGGGTCCCGTGTGGTGTAGTATATAGAGGATGGTCCCGTGTGGTGTAGTATATAGAGGATGTGTCCCGTGTGGTGTAGTATATAGAGGATGTGTCCCGTGTGGTGTAGTATATAGAGGATGTGTCCCGTGTGATGTAGTATATAGAGGATGTGTCTCGTGTGGTGTAGTATATAGAGGATGTGTCTCGTGTGGTGCAGTATATAGAGGATGTGTCCCGTGTGATGTAGTATATAGAGGATGTGTCTCGTGTGGTGTAGTATATAGAGGATGTGTCCTGTGTGGTGTAGTATATAGAGGATGTGTCTCGTGTGGTGTAGTATATAGAGGATGTGTCCCGTGTGATGTAGTATATAGAGGATGTGTCTCGTGTGGTGTAGTATATAGAGGATGTGTCCTGTGTGGTGTAGTATATAGAGGATGTGTCTCGTGTGGTGTAGTATATAGAGGAGGTGTCCCGTGTGGTGTAGTATATAGAGGATGTGTCCCGTGTGGTGCAGTATATAGAGGATGTGTCCCGTGTGGTGTAGTATATAGAGGAGGTGTCCCGTGTGGTGTAGTATATAGAGGATGTGTCCTGTGTGGTGTAGTATATAGAGGATGTGTCCCGTGTGGTGTAGTATATAGAGGATGGGTCCCGTGTGGTGTAGTATATAGAGGATGTGTCCCGTGTGGTGTAGTATATAGAGGATGTGTCCCGTGTGATGTAGTATATAGAGGATGTGTCCTGTGTGGTGTAGTATATAGAGGATGTGTCCTGTGTGGTGTAGTATATAGAGGATGGGTCTCGTGTGGTGTAGTATATAGAGGATGTGTCCCGTGTGGTGTAGTATATAGAGGATGGGTCCCGTGTGGTGTAGTATATAGAGGATGTGTCCCGTGTGATGTAGTATATAGAGGATGGGTCTCGTGTGGTGTAGTATATAGAGGATGTGTCCTGTGTGGTGTAGTATATAGAGGATGGGTCCCGTGTGGTGTAGTATATAGAGGATGTGTCCCGTGTGGTGTAGTATATAGAGGATGGGTCCCGTGTGGTGTAGTATATAGAGGATTTGTCCCGTGTGGTGTAGTATATAGAGGATGGGTCCCGTGTGGTGTAGTATATAGAGGATGTGTCCTGTGTGGTGTAGTATATAGAGGATGGGTCCCGTGTGGTGTAGTATATAGAGGATGTGTCCCGTGTGGTGTAGTATATAGAGGATGGGTCCCGTGTGGTGTAGTATATAGAGGATGTGTCTCGTGTGGTGTAGTATATAGAGGATGTGTCCCGTGTGGTGTAGTATATAGAGGATGTGTCCCGTGTGGTGTAGTATATAGAGGATGGGTCCCGTGTGGTGTAGTATATAGAGGATGTGTCTCGTGTGGTGTAGTATATAGAGGATGGGTCCCGTGTGGTGTAGTATATAGAGGATGTGTCCCGTGTGGTGTAGTATATAGAGGATGGGTCCCGTGTGGTGTAGTATATAGAGGATGTGTCTCGTGTGGTGTAGTATATAGAGGATGTGTCTCGTGTGGTGTAGTATATAGAGGATGTGTCTCGTGTGGTGTAGTATATAGAGGATGGGTCCCGTGTGGTGTAGTATATAGAGGATGTGTCTCGTGTGGTGTAGTATATAGAGGATGGGTCCCGTGTGGTGTAGTATATAGAGGATGTGTCTCGTGTGATGTAGTATATAGAGGATGTGTCTCGTGTGGTGTAGTATATAGAGGATGGGTCCCGTGTGGTGTAGTATATAGAGGAGGTGTCCCATGTGGTGTAGTATATAGAGGATGTGTCCCATGTGGTGTAGTATATAGAGGATGGGTCCCGTGTGGTGTAGTATATAGAGGATGTGTCCCGTGTGGTGTAGTATATAGAGGATGTGTCCCGTGTGGTGTAGTATATAGAGGATGGGTCCCGTGTGGTGTAGTATATAGAGGATGTGTCCCGTGTGGTGTAGTATATAGAGGATGTGTCTCGTGTGGTGTAGTATATAGAGGATGTGTCCCGTGTGGTGTAGTATATAGAGGATGTGTCCCGTGTGGTGTAGTATATAGAGGATGTGTCCTGTGTGGTGTAGTATATAGAGGATGTGTCCTGTGTGGTGTAGTATATAGAGGATGTGTCCCGTGTGGTGTAGTATATAGAGGAGGTGTCCCATGTGGTGTAGTATATAGAGGATGGGTCCCGTGTGGTGTAGTATATAGAGGATGTGTCCCGTGTGGTGCAGTATATAGAGGATGGGTCCCGTGTGGTGTAGTATATAGAGGATGGGTCCCGTGTGGTGTAGTATATAGAGGATGGGTCCCATGTGGTGTAGTATATAGAGGATGTGTCCCGTGTGGTGTAGTATATAGAGGATGTGTCCCGTGTGGTGTAGTATATAGAGGATGGTCCCGTGCGGTGTAGTATATAGAGGAGGTGTCCCGTGTGGTGTAGTATATAGAGGATGTGTCTCGTGTGGTGTAGTATATAGAGGATGTGTCTCGTGTGGTGTAGTATATAGAGGATGTGTCTCGTGTGGTGTAGTATATAGAGGAGGTGTCTCGTGTGGTGTAGTATATAGAGGATGTGTCTCGTGTGGTGTAGTATATAGAGGATGTGTCTCGTGTGGTGTAGTATATAGAGGATGTGTCCCGTGTGGTGTAGTATATAGAGGATGTGTCTCGTGTGGTGTAGTATATAGAGGATGTGTCCCGTGTGGTGTAGTATATAGAGGATGTGTCTCGTGTGGTGTAGTATATAGAGGAGGTGTCTCGTGTGGTGTAGTATATAGAGGATGTGTCTCGTGTGGTGTAGTATATAGAGGATGTGTCTCGTGTGGTGTAGTATATAGAGGATGTGTCTCGTGTGGTGTAGTATATAGAGGATGTGTCTCGTGTGGTGTAGTATATAGAGGATGTGTCCCGTGTGGTGTAGTATATAGAGGATCTGTCCTGTGTGGTGTAGTATATAGAGGATGGTCCCGTGTGGTGTAGTATATAGAGGATCTGTCCTGTGTGGTGTAGTATATAGAGGATGGTCCCGTGTGGTGTAGTATATAGAGGATGTGTTCCGTGTGGTGTAGTATATAGAGGATGTGTCTCGTGTGGTTTAGTATATAGAGGATGTGTCCCGTGTGGTTTAGTATATAGAGGATGTGTCCCGTGTGGTGTAGTATATAGAGGATGGGTCCCGTGTGGTGTAGTATATAGAGGATGTGTCCTGTGTGGTGTAGTATATAGAGGATGTGTCTCGTGTGGTGTAGTATATAGAGGATGTGTCTCGTGTGGTGTAGTATATAGAGGATGTGTCTCGTGTGGTGTAGTATATAGAGGATGTGTCTCGTGTGGTGTAGTATATAGAGGATGTGTCCCGTGTGGTGTAGTATATAGAGGATGTGTCCCGTGTGGTGCAGTATATAGAGGATGTGTCCCGTGTGGTGCAGTATATAGAGGATGGTCCCGTGCGGTGTAGTATATAGAGGATGTGTCTCGTGTGGTGCAGTATATAGAGGATGTGTCCCGTGTGGTGTAGTATATAGAGGATGGGTCTCGTGTGGTGCAGTATATAGAGGATGTGTCCCGTGTGGTGTAGTATATAGAGGATGGTCCCGTGCGGTGTAGTATATAGAGGATGTGTCTCGTGTGGTGCAGTATATAGAGGATGTGTCCCGTGTGGTGTAGTATATAGAGGATGTGTCCCGTGTGGTGTAGTATATAGAGGATGTGTCCCGTGTGGTGTAGTATATAGAGGATGTGTCCCGTGTGGTGTAGTATATAGAGGATGTGTCTCGTGTGGTGTAGTATATAGAGGATGTGTCTCGTGTGGTGCAGTATATAGAGGATGTGTCTCGTGTGGTGCAGTATATAGAGGATGTGTCCCGTGTGGTGTAGTATATAGAGGATGTGTCCCGTGTGGTGTAGTATATAGAGGATGTGTCCCGTGTGGTGTAGTATATAGAGGATGTGTCTCGTGTGGTGTAGTATATAGAGGATGTGTCCCGTGTGGTGTAGTATATAGAGGATGTGTCCCGTGCGGTGCAGTATATAGAGGATGTGTCCCGTGTGGTGTAGTATATAGAGGATGGTCCCGTGCGGTGTAGTATATAGAGGATGTGTCTCGTGTGGTGCAGTATATAGAGGATGTGTCCCGTGTGGTGTAGTATATAGAGGATGTGTCCCGTGTGGTGTAGTATATAGAGGATGTGTCCCGTGTGGTGTAGTATATAGAGGATGTGTCCCGTGTGGTGTAGTATATAGAGGATGTGTCTCGTGTGGTGTAGTATATAGAGGATGTGTCTCGTGTGGTGTAGTATATAGAGGATGTGTCCCGTGTGGTGTAGTATATAGAGGATGTGTCCCGTGTGGTGTAGTATATAGAGGATGTGTCTCGTGTGGTGTAGTATATAGAGGATGTGTCTCGTGTGGTGCAGTATATAGAGGATGTGTCCCGTGTGGTGTAGTATATAGAGGATGTGTCCCGTGTGGTGCAGTATATAGAGGATGTGTCCCGTGTGGTGTAGTATATAGAGGATGTGTCCCGTGTGGTGCAGTATATAGAGGATGGTCCCGTGCGGTGTAGTATATAGAGGATGTGTCTCGTGTGGTGCAGTATATAGAGGATGTGTCCCGTGTGGTGTAGTATATAGAGGATGGGTCTCGTGTGGTGCAGTATATAGAGGATGTGTCCCGTGTGGTGTAGTATATAGAGGATGGTCCCGTGCGGTGTAGTATATAGAGGATGTGTCTCGTGTGGTGCAGTATATAGAGGATGTGTCCCGTGTGGTGTAGTATATAGAGGATGTGTCCCGTGTGGTGTAGTATATAGAGGATGTGTCCCGTGTGGTGTAGTATATAGAGGATGGGTCCCGTGTGGTGTAGTATATAGAGGATGTGTCCCGTGTAGTGTAGTATATAGAGGATGTGTCCCGTGTGGTGTAGTATATAGAGGATGTGTCTCGTGTGGTGCAGTATATAGGGGATGTGTCTCGTGTGGTGCAGTATATAGAGGATGTGTCCCGTGTGGTGTAGTATATAGAGGATGTGTCCCGTGTGGTGTAGTATATAGAGGATGTGTCCCGTGTGGTGTAGTATATAGAGGATGTGTCTCGTGTGGTGTAGTATATAGAGGATGTGTCCCGTGTGGTGTAGTATATAGAGGATGTGTCCCGTGCGGTGCAGTATATAGAGGATGTGTCCCGTGTGGTGTAGTATATAGAGGATGGTCCCGTGCGGTGTAGTATATAGAGGATGTGTCTCGTGTGGTGCAGTATATAGAGGATGTGTCCCGTGTGGTGTAGTATATAGAGGATGTGTCCCGTGTGGTGTAGTATATAGAGGATGTGTCCCGTGTGGTGTAGTATATAGAGGATGTGTCCCGTGTGGTGTAGTATATAGAGGATGTGTCTCGTGTGGTGTAGTATATAGAGGATGTGTCCCGTGTGGTGTAGTATATAGAGGATGTGTCCCGTGTGGTGTAGTATATAGAGGATGTGTCCCGTGTGGTGTAGTATATAGAGGATGTGTCTCGTGTGGTGCAGTATATAGAGGATGTGTCCCGTGTGGTGTAGTATATAGAGGATGTGTCCCGTGTGGTGTAGTATATAGAGGATGTGTCCCGTGTGGTGTAGTATATAGAGGATGTGTCCCGTGTGGTGCAGTATATAGAGGATGTGTCCCGTGTGGTGTAGTATATAGAGGATGTGTCCCGTGTGGTGTAGTATATAGAGGATGTGTCTCGTGTGGTGTAGTATATAGAGGATGTGTCTCGTGTGGTGTAGTATATAGAGGATGTGTCCCGTGTGGTGTAGTATATAGAGGATGTGTCCCGTGTGGTGTAGTATATAGAGGATGGTCCCGTGCGGTGTAGTATATAGAGGATGTGTCTCGTGTGGTGCAGTATATAGAGGATGTGTCCCGTGTGGTGTAGTATATAGAGGATGGGTCCCGTGTGGTGTAGTATATAGAGGATGTGTCTCGTGTGGTGTAGTATATAGAGGATGGGTCCCGTGTGGTGTAGTGTATAGAGGATGTGTCTCGTGTGGTGCAGTATATAGAGGATGTGTCCCGTGTGGTGTAGTATATAGAGGATGTGTCTCGTGTGGTGTAGTATATAGAGGAGGTGTCTCGTGTGGTGCAGTATATAGAGGATGTGTCCCGTGTGGTGTAGTATATAGAGGATGTGTCTCGTGTGGTGTAGTATATAGAGGATGTGTCCCGTGTGATGTAGTATATAGAGGATGTGTCCCGTGTGGTGTAGTATATAGAGGATGTGTCTCGTGTGGTGTAGTATATAGAGGATGTGTCCCGTGTGGTGTAGTATATAGAGGATGTGTCTCGTGTGGTGTAGTATATAGAGGATGTGTCCCGTGTGGTGTAGTATATAGAGGATGTGTCCCGTGTGATGTAGTATATAGAGGATGTGTCTCGTGTGGTGTAGTATATAGAGGATGTGTCCCGTGTGGTGTAGTATATAGAGGATGTGTCCCGTGTGATGTAGTATATAGAGGATGTGTCTCGTGTGGTGTAGTATATAGAGGATGTGTCCCGTGTGGTGTAGTATATAGAGGATGTGTCTCGTGTGGTGTAGTATATAGAGGATGGGTCCCGTGTGGTGTAGTATATAGAGGATGTGTCCCGTGTGGTGTAGTATATAGAGGATGTGTCTCGTGTGGTGTAGTATATAGAGGATGTGTCTCGTGTGGTGTAGTATATAGAGGATGTGTCCCGTGTGGTGTAGTATATAGAGGATGGGTCCCGTGTGGTGTAGTATATAGAGGATGTGTCCCGTGTGGTGTAGTATATAGAGGATGTGTCCCGTGTGGTGTAGTATATAGAGGATCTGTCCCGTGTGGTGTAGTATATAGAGGATGTGTCTCGTGTGGTGTAGTATATAGAGGATGTGTCTCGTGTGGTGTAGTATATAGAGGATGTGTCCCGTGTGGTGTAGTATATAGAGGATGTGTCTCGTGTGGAGTAGTATATAGAGGATGTGTCCCGTGTGGTGTAGTATATAGAGGATGTGTCTCGTGTGGTGTAGTATATAGAGGATGGGTCCCGTGTGGTGTAGTATATAGAGGATGTGTCCCGTGTGGTGTAGTATATAGAGGATGGGTCCCGTGTGGTGTAGTATATAGAGGATGTGTCCCGTGTGATGTAGTATATAGAGGATGGGTCTCGTGTGGTGTAGTATATAGAGGATGTGTCCCGTGTGGTGTAGTATATAGAGGATGGGTCCCGTGTGGTGTAGTATATAGAGGATGTGTCCCGTGTGATGTAGTATATAGAGGATGGGTCTCGTGTGGTGTAGTATATAGAGGATGTGTCCCGTGTGGTGTAGTATATAGAGGATGTGTCCCGTGTGGTGTAGTATATAGAGGATGGGTCCCGTGTGGTGTAGTATATAGAGGATGTGTCCCGTGTAGTGTAGTATATAGAGGATGTGTCCAGTGTGGTGTAGTGTATAGAGGATGTGTTCCGTGCGGTGTAGTATATAGAGGATGTGTTCCGTGTGGTGTAGTATATAGAGGATGTGTCCCGTGTGGTGTAGTATATAGAGGATGTGTCCCGTGTGGTGTAGTATATAGAGGATGTGTCCCGTGTGGTGTAGTATATAGAGGATGGGTCTCGTGTGGTGTAGTATATAGAGGATGTGTCCTGTGTGGTGTAGTATATAGAGGATGGGTCCCGTGTGGTGTAGTATATAGAGGATGTGTCCTGTGTGGTGTAGTATATAGAGGATGTGTACCGTGTGGTGTAGTATATAGAGGAGGTGTCCCGTGCGGTGTAGTATATAGAGGATGTGTCCCGTGTGGTGTAGTATATAGAGGATGTGTCCCGTGTGGTGTAGTATATAGAGGATGTGTCTCGTGTGGTGTAGTATATAGAGGATGTGTCCCGTGTGGTGTAGTATATAGAGGATGTGTCCCGTGTGGTGTAGTATATAGAGGATGTGTCCCGTGTGATGTAGTATATAGAGGATGTGTCCCGTGCGGTGTAGTATATAGAGGATGTGTCCCGTGTGGTGTAGTATATAGAGGATGTGTCCCGTGTGGTGTAGTATATAGAGGATGTGTCCCGTGTGGTGTAGTATATAGAGGATGTGTCCCGTGTGGTGTAGTATATAGAGGATGTGTCCCGTGTGGTGTAGTATATAGAGGATGTGTCCCGTGTGGTGTAGTATATAGAGGATGTGTCCCGTGTGGTGTAGTATATAGAGGATGTGTCCCGTGTGGTGTAGTATATAGAGGATGTGTCCCGTGTGGTGTAGTATATAGAGGATGGGTCTCGTGTGGTGTAGTATATAGAGGATGTGTCCCGTGTGGTGTAGTATATAGAGGATGTGTCCCGTGTGGTGTAGTATATAGAGGATGGGTCCCGTGTGGTGTAGTATATAGAGGATGTGTCCCGTGTGGTGTAGTATATAGAGGATGTGTCCCGTGTGGTGTAGTATATAGAGGATGTGTCCCGTGTGGTGTAGTATATAGAGGATGTGTCCCGTGTGGTGTAGTATATAGAGGATGGGTCCCGTGTGGTGTAGTATATAGAGGATGTGTCTCGTGTGGTGTAGTATATAGAGGATGTGTCTCGTGTGGTGTAGTATATAGAGGATGTGTCCCGTGTGATGTAGTATATAGAGGATGTGTCCCGTGTGGTGTAGTATATAGAGGATGTATCCCGTGTGGTGTAGTATATAGAGGATGTGTACCGTGTGGTGCAGTATATAGAGGATGTGTCCCGTGCGGTGTAGTATATAGAGGATGTGTCCCGTGTGGTGTAGTATATAGAGGATGTGTCCCCTGCGGTGTAGTATATAGAGGATGTGTCCCGTGTGGTGTAGTATATAGAGGATGTGTCCCGTGTGGTGTAGTATATAGAGGATGTGTCCCGTGTGGTGTAGTATATAGAGGATGTGTCTCGTGTGGTGTAGTATATAGAGGATGTGTCTCGTGTGGTGTAGTATATAGAGGATGTGTCCGTGTGGTGTAGTATATAGAGGATGTGTCTCGTGTGGTGTAGTATATAGAGGATGTGTCCGTGTGGTGTAGTATATAGAGGATGTGTCCCGTGTGGTGTAGTATATAGAGGATGTGTCCGTGTGGTGTAGTATATAGAGGATGTGTCCGTGTGGTGTAGTATATAGAGGATGTGTCTCGTGTGGTGTAGTATATAGAGGATGTGTCTCGTGTGGTGTAGTATATAGAGGATGTGTCCGTGTGGTGTAGTATATAGAGGATGTGTCTCGTGTGGTGTAGTATATAGAGGATGTGTCCTGTGTGGTGTAGTATATAGAGGATGTGTCTCGTGCGGTGTAGTATATAGAGGATGTGTCCCGTGTGGTGTAGTATATAGAGGATGAGTCCCGTGTGGTGTAGTATATAGAGGATGTGTCCCGTGTGGTGTAGTATATAGAGGATGTGTCTCGTGTGGTGTAGTATATAGAGGATGTGTCCCGTGTGGTGTAGTATATAGAGGATGTGTCTCGTGTGGTGTAGTATATAGAGGATGAGTCCCGTGTGGTGTAGTATATAGAGGATGTGTCCCGTGTGGTGTAGTATATAGAGGATGTGTCCCGTGTGGTGTAGTATATAGAGGATGTGTCCCGTGTGGTGTAGTATATAGAGGATGTGTCTCGTGTGGTGTAGTATATAGAGGATGTGTCCCGTGTGGTGTAGTATATAGAGGATGAGTCCCGTGTGGTGTAGTATATAGAGGATGAGTCCCGTGTGGTGTAGTATATAGAGGATGTGTCCCGTGTGGTGTAGTATATAGAGGATGTGTCTCGTGTGGTGTAGTATATAGAGGATGTGTCCCGTGTGGTGTAGTATATAGAGGATGTGTCCCGTGTGGTGTAGTATATAGAGGAGGTGTCCCGTGTGGTGTAGTATATAGAGGATGTGTCTCGTGTGGTGTAGTATATAGAGGAGGTGTCCCGTGTGGTGTAGTATATAGAGGATGTGTCCCGTGTGGTGTAGTATATAGAGGATGTGTCCCGTGTGATGTAGTATATAGAGGATGTGTCTCGTGTGGTGTAGTATATAGAGGAGGTGTCCCGTGTGGTGTAGTATATAGAGGATGTGTCCCGTGTGGTGTAGTATATAGAGGATGTGTCTCGTGTGGTGTAGTATATAGAGGATGGGTCCCGTGTGGTGTAGTATATAGAGGATGTGTCCCGTGTGGTGTAGTATATAGAGGATGTGTCTCGTGTGGTGTAGTATATAGAGGATGTGTCCCGTGTGGTGCAGTATATAGAGGATGGGTCCCGTGTGGTGTAGTATATAGAGGATGTGTCCCGTGTGGTGTAGTATATAGAGGATGGGTCTCGTGTGGTGTAGTATATAGAGGAGGTGTCCCGTGTGGTGTAGTATATAGAGGAGGTGTCCCGTGCGGTGTAGTATATAGAGGATGTGTCCCGTATGGTGTAGTATATAGAGGATGTGTCTCGTGTGGTGTAGTATATAGAGGATGGGTCCCGTGTGGTGTAGTATATAGAGGATGTGTCTCGTGTGGTGTAGTATATAGAGGATGGGTCCCGTGTGGTGTAGTATATAGAGGATGTGTCCCGTGTGGTGTAGTATATAGAGGATGTGTCTCGTGTGGTGTAGTATATAGAGGATGTGTCTCGTGTGGAGTAGTATATAGAGGATGTGTCCCGTGTGGTGTAGTATATAGAGGAGGTGTCCCGTGCGGTGTAGTATATAGAGGATGTGTCCCGTATGGTGTAGTATATAGAGGATGTGTCTCGTGTGGTGTAGTATATAGAGGATGGGTCCCGTGTGGTGTAGTATATAGAGGATGTGTCTCGTGTGGTGTAGTATATAGAGGATGGGTCCCGTGTGGTGTAGTATATAGAGGATGTGTCCCGTGTGGTGTAGTATATAGAGGATGGGTCCCGTGTGGTGTAGTATATAGAGGATGTGTCTCGTGTGGTGTAGTATATAGAGGAGGTGTCCCGTGTGGTGTAGTATATAGAGGATGTGTCTCGTGTGGTGTAGTATATAGAGGATGGGTCCCGTGTGGTGTAGTATATAGAGGATGTGTCTCGTGTGGTGTAGTATATAGAGGATGGGTCCCGTGTGGTGTAGTATATAGAGGATGGGTCCCGTGCGGTGTAGTATATAGAGGATGTGTCCCGTGTGGTGTAGTATATAGAGGAGGTGTACCGTGTGGTATAGTATATAGAGGATGTGTCCCATGTGGTGTAGTATATAGAGGATGGGTCCCGTGTGGTGTAGTATATAGAGGATGTGTCCCGTGTGGTGTAGTATATAGAGGATGTGTCTCGTGTGGTGTAGTATATAGAGGATGTGTCTCGTGTGGTGTAGTATATAGAGGATGTGTCTCGTGTGGTGTAGTATATAGAGGATGTGTCCCGTGTGGTATAGTATATAGAGGATGTGTCCCGTGTGGTGTAGTATATAGAGGATGTGTCCTGTGTGGTGTAGTATATAGAGGATGTGTCCCGTGTGGTGTAGTATATAGAGGATGTGTCCCGTGTGGTGTAGTATATAGAGGATGTGTCCCGTGTGGTGTAGTATATAGAGGATGTGTCCCGTGTGGTGTAGTATATAGAGGATGTGTCCTGTGTGGTGTAGTATATAGAGGATGTGTCCCGTGTGGTGTAGTATATAGAGGATGTGTCTCGTGTGGTGTAGTATATGGAGGATGTGTCCTGTGTGGTGTAGTATATAGAGGAGGTGTCCCGTGTGGTGTAGTATATAGAGGATGTGTCCCGTGTGGTGTAGTATATAGAGGAGGTGTCCCGTGCGGTGTAGTATATAGAGGATGTGTCCCGTGTGGTGCAGTATATAGAGGATGTGTCCCGTGTGGTGTAGTATATAGAGGATGTGTCCCGTGTGGTGTAGTATATAGAGGATGTGTCTCGTGTGGTGTAGTATATAGAGGATGTGTCCTGTGTGGTGTAGTATATAGAGGATGTGTCTCGTGTGGTGTAGTATATGGAGGATGTGTCCTGTCTGGTGTAGTATATAGAGGAGGTGTCCCGTGTGGTGTAGTATATAGAGGATGTGTCCCGTGTGGTGTAGTATATAGAGGAGGTGTCCCGTGCGGTGTAGTATATAGAGGATGTGTCCTGTCTGGTGTAGTATATAGAGGAGGTGTCCCGTGTGGTGTAGTATATAGAGGATGTGTCCCGTGTGGTGTAGTATATAGAGGAGGTGTCCCGTGCGGTGTAGTATATGGAGGATGTGTCCTGTCTGGTGTAGTATATAGAGGAGGTGTCCCGTGTGGTGTAGTATATAGAGGATGTGTCCCGTGTGGTGTAGTATATAGAGGAGGTGTCCTGTGTGGTGTAGTATATAGAGGATGTGTCCCGTGTGGTGCAGTATATAGAGGAGGTGTCCCGTGTGGTGTAGTATATAGAGGAGGTGTCCCGTGTGGTGTAGTATATAGAGGATGTGTCTCGTGTGGTGTAGTATATAGAGGATGTGTCTCGTGTGGTGTAGTATATAGAGGAGGTGTCCCGTGTGGTGTAGTATATAGAGGATGTGTCCCGTGTGGTGTAGTATATAGAGGATGTGTCCCGTGTGGTGTAGTATATAGAGGATGTGTCTGGTGTGGTGTAGTATATAGAGGATGTGTCCCGTGTGGTGTAGTATATAGAGGATGTGTCCCGTGTGGTGTAGTATATAGAGGATGTGTCCCGTGTGGTGTAGTATATAGAGGATGGGTCCCGTGTGGTGTAGTATATAGAGGATGTGTCCCGTGTGGTGTAGTATATAGAGGATGGGTCCCGTGTGGTGTAGTATATAGAGGATGTGTCCCGTGTGGTGTAGTATATAGAGGATGTGTCTCGTGTGGTGTAGTATATAGAGGATGTGTCCCGTGTGGTGTAGTATATAGAGGATGTGTCCCGTGTGGTGTAGTATATAGAGGATGTGTCCCGTGTGGTGTAGTATATAGAGGATGGTCCCGTGTGGTGTAGTATATAGAGGATGTGTCTCGTGTGGTGTAGTATATAGAGGATGTGTCCTGTGTGGTGTAGTATATAGAGGATGGGTCAGCTCTCCTGTGTGGTGTAGTATATAGAGGAGGTGTCCCGTGTGGTGTAGTATATAGAGGATGGTCCCGTGTGGTGTAGTATATAGAGGATGGTCCCGTGTGGTGTAGTATATAGAGGATGTGTCTCGTGTGGTGTAGTATATAGAGGATGTGTCCCGTGTGGTGTAGTATATAGAGGATGTGTCCTGTGTGGTGTAGTATATAGAGGGTGTGTCCCGTGTGGTGTAGTATATAGAGGAGGTGTCCCGTGCGGTGTAGTATATAGAGGATGTGTCCCGTGTGGTGCAGTATATAGAGGATGTGTCCCGTGTGGTGTAGTATATAGAGGATGTGTCCCGTGTGGTGTAGTATATAGAGGATGTGTCTGGTGTGGTGTAGTATATAGAGGATGTGTCCCGTGTGGTGTAGTATATAGAGGATGTGTCCCGTGTGGTGTAGTATATAGAGGATGTGTCCCGTGTGGTGTAGTATATAGAGGATGTGTCTCGTGTGGTGTAGTATATAGAGGATGTGTCCCGTGTGGTGTAGTATATAGAGGATGTGTCCCGTGTGGTGTAGTATATAGAGGATGTGTCCCGTGTGGTGCAGTATATAGAGGATGTGTCCCGTGTGGTGTAGTATATAGAGGAGGTGTCCCGTGCGGTGTAGTATATAGAGGATGTGTCCTGTGTGGTGTAGTATATAGAGGAGGTGTCCTGTGTGGTGTAGTATATAGAGGATGTGTCTCGTGTGGTGTAGTATATAGAGGATGTGTCCTGTGTGGTGTAGTATATAGAGGAGGTGTCCTGTGTGGTGTAGTATATAGAGGATGGGTCCTGTGTGGTGTAGTATATAGAGGATGTGTCCTGTGTGGTGTAGTATATAGAGGAGGTGTCCTGTGTGGTGTAGTATATAGAGGATGTGTCTCGTGTGGTGTAGTATATAGAGGATGGGTCAGCTCTCCTGTGTGGTGTAGTATATAGAGGAGGTGTCCCGTGTGGTGTAGTATATAGAGGATGGTCCCGTGTGGTGTAGTATATAGAGGATGGTCCCGTGTGGTGTAGTATATAGAGGATGTGTCTCGTGTGGTGTAGTATATAGAGGATGTGTCCCGTGTGGTGTAGTATATAGAGGATGTGTCCTGTGTGGTGTAGTATATAGAGGATGTGTCTCGTGTGGTGTAGTATATGGAGGATGTGTCCTGTGTGGTGTAGTATATAGAGGAGGTGTCCCGTGTGGTGTAGTATATAGAGGAGGTGTCCCGTGCGGTGTAGTATATAGAGGATGTGTCCCGTGTGGTGCAGTATATAGAGGATGTGTCCCGTGTGGTGTAGTATATAGAGGATGTGTCCCGTGTGGTGTAGTATATAGAGGATGTGTCTGGTGTGGTGTAGTATATAGAGGATGTGTCCCGTGTGGTGTAGTATATAGAGGATGTGTCCCGTGTGGTGTAGTATATAGAGGATGTGTCCCGTGTGGTGTAGTATATAGAGGATGTGTCTCGTGTGGTGTAGTATATAGAGGATGTGTCCCGTGTGGTGTAGTATATAGAGGATGTGTCCCGTGTGGTGTAGTATATAGAGGATGTGTCCCGTGTGGTGCAGTATATAGAGGATGTGTCCCGTGTGGTGTAGTATATAGAGGAGGTGTCCCGTGCGGTGTAGTATATAGAGGATGTGTCCTGTGTGGTGTAGTATATAGAGGAGGTGTCCTGTGTGGTGTAGTATATAGAGGAGGTGTCCCGTGTGGTGTAGTATATAGAGGATGTGTCCCGTGTGGTGTAGTATATAGAGGATGTGTCCCGTGTGGTGTAGTATATAGAGGATGTGTCTCGTGTGGTGTAGTATATAGAGGATGTGTCCCGTGTGGTGTAGTATATAGAGGATGTGTCCCGTGTGGTGTAGTATATAGAGGATGTGTCCCGTGTGGTGCAGTATATAGAGGATGTGTCCCGTGTGGTGTAGTATATAGAGGAGGTGTCCCGTGCGGTGTAGTATATAGAGGATGTGTCCTGTGTGGTGTAGTATATAGAGGAGGTGTCCTGTGTGGTGTAGTATATAGAGGATGTGTCCCGTGTGGTGTAGTATATAGAGGATGTGTCCCGTGTGGTGTAGTATATAGAGGATGTGTCTCGTGTGGTGTAGTATATAGAGGATGTGTCCTGTGTGGTGTAGTATATAGAGGAGGTGTCCTGTGTGGTGTAGTATATAGAGGATGGGTCCCGTGTGGTGTAGTATATAGAGGATGTGTCCTGTGTGGTGTAGTATATAGAGGAGGTGTCCTGTGTGGTGTAGTATATAGAGGATGTGTCTCGTGTGGTGTAGTATATAGAGGATGTGTCCTGTGTGGTGTAGTATATAGAGGAGGTGTCCTGTGTGGTGTAGTATATAGAGGATGTGTCTCGTGTGGTGTAGTATATAGAGGATGTGTCCCGTGTGGTGTAGTATATAGAGGATGTGTCTCGTGTGGTGTAGTATATAGAGGATGTGTCCTGTGTGGTGTAGTATATAGAGGATGTGTCCTGTGTGGTGTAGTATATAGAGGAGGTGTCCCGTGCGGTGTAGTATATAGAGGATGTGTCCTGTGTGGTGTAGTATATAGAGAAGGTGTCCCGTGTGGTGTAGTATATAGAGGATGGGTCCCGTGTGGTGTAGTATATAGAGGATGTGTCCCGTGTGGTGTAGTATATAGAGGATGTGTTCCGTGTGGTGTAGTATATAGAGGATGTGTCCCGTGTGGTGTAGTATATAGAGGATGTGTCCCGTGTGGTGTAGTATATAGAGGATGTGTCCCGTGTGGTGTAGTATATAGAGGATGTGTCCCGTGTGGTGTAGTATATAGAGGATGTGTCCCGTGTGGTGTAGTATATAGAGGATGTGTCCTGTGTGGTGTAGTATATAGAGGATGTGTCCCGTGTGGTGTAGTATATAGAGGATGTGTCCTGTGTGGTGTAGTATATAGAGGATGGGTCTCGTGTGGTGTAGTATATAGAGGATGTGTCCCGTGCGGTGTAGTATATAGAGGATGTGTCCCGTGTGGTGTAGTATATAGAGGATGTGTCTCGTGTGGTGTAGTATATAGAGGATGTGTCCCGTGCGGTGTAGTATATAGAGGATGTGTCTCGTGTGGTGTAGTATATAGAGGATGTGTCTCGTGTGGTGTAGTATATAGAGGATGTGTCCCGTGCGGTGTAGTATATAGAGGATGTGTCTCGTGTGGTGTAGTATATAGAGGATGTGTCCTGTGTGGTGTAGTATATAGAGGAGGTGTCCCGTGCGGTGTAGTATATAGAGGATGTGTCCTGTGTGGTGTAGTATATAGAGGATGGGTCTCGTGTGGTGTAGTATATAGAGGATGTGTCTCGTGTGGTGTAGTATATAGAGGAGGTGTCCTGTGTGGTGTAGTATATAGAGGATGGGTCCCGTGTGGTGTAGTATATAGAGGATGTGTCTCGTGTGGTGTAGTATATAGAGGATGTGTCCTGTGTGGTGTAGTATATAGAGGATGGGTCTCGTGTGGTGTAGTATATAGAGGATGTGTCTCGTGTGGTGTAGTATATAGAGGAGGTGTCCTGTGTGGTGTAGTATATAGAGGATGGGTCCCGTGTGGTGTAGTATATAGAGGATGTGTCCTGTGTGGTGTAGTATATAGAGGATGTGTCTCGTGTGGTGTAGTATATAGAGGATGTATCCTGTGTGGTGTAGTATATAGAGGAGGTGTCCCGTGCGGTGTAGTATATAGAGGATGTGTCCTGTGTGGTGTAGTATATAGAGGATGGGTCCCGTGTGGTGTAGTATATAGAGGATGTGTCCTGTGTGGTGTAGTATATAGAGGAGGTGTCCCGTGTGGTGTAGTATATAGAGGATGGGTCCCGTCTGGTGTAGTATATAGAGGATGTGTCCCGTGTGGTGCAGTATATAGAGGATGTGTCTCGTGCGGTGTAGTATATAGAGGATGTGTCTCGTGCGGTGTAGTATATAGAGGAGGTGTCCCGTGTGGTGTAGTATATAGAGGATGGGTCCCGTCTGGTGTAGTATATAGAGGATGTGTCCCGTGTGGTGCAGTATATAGAGGATGGGTCTCGTGTGGTGTAGTATATAGAGGATGTGTCCCGTGTGGTGCAGTATATAGAGGATGTGTCTCGTGCGGTGTAGTATATAGAGGATGGGTCTCGTGTGGTGCAGTATATAGAGGATGTGTCCCGTGTGGTGCAGTATATAGAGGATGTGTCCCGTGTGGTGCAGTATATAGAGGATGGGTCTCGTGTGGTGTAGTATATAGAGGATGTGTCCCGTGTGGTGTAGTATATAGAGGATGTGTCCCGTCTGGTGTAGTATATAGAGGATGTGTCCCGTGTGGTGCAGTATATAGAGGATGTGTCCCGTCTGGTGTAGTATATAGAGGAGGTGTCCCGTGTGGTGTAGTATATAGAGGATGTGTCCCGTCTGGTGTAGTATATAGAGGATGTGTCCCGTGTGGTGCAGTATATAGAGGATGGGTCTCGTGTGGTGTAGTATATAGAGGATGTGTCCCGTGTGGTGCAGTATATAGAGGATGTGTCTCGTGCGGTGTAGTATATAGAGGATGGGTCTCGTGTGGTGCAGTATATAGAGGATGTGTCCCGTGTGGTGCAGTATATAGAGGATGTGTCCCGTGTGGTGCAGTATATAGAGGATGGGTCTCGTGTGGTGTAGTATATAGAGGATGTGTCTCGTGTGGTGTAGTATATAGAGGATGGGTCTCGTGTGGTGTAGTATATAGAGGATGTGTCCCGTGTGGTGCAGTATATAGAGGATGTGTCTCGTGCGGTGTAGTATATAGAGGATGTGTCTCGTGCGGTGTAGTATATAGAGGATGTGTCCCGTGTGGTGTAGTATATAGAGGATGTGTCCCGTGTGGTGCAGTATATAGAGGATATGTCCCGTGTGGTGTAGTATATAGAGGATGTGTCTCGTGCGGTGTAGTATATAGAGGATGTGCCCCGTGTGGTGTAGTATATAGAGGAGGTGTCCCGTGTGGTGTAGTATATAGAGGATGTGTCTCGTGCGGTGTAGTATATAGAGGATGTGTCTCGTGCGGTGTAGTATATAGAGGATGTGTCCCGTGTGGTGTAGTATATAGAGGAGGTGTCCCTTGTGGTGTAGTATATAGAGGATGTGTCTCGTGCGGTGTAGTATATAGAGGATGTGTCCCGTGTGGTGTAGTATATAGAGGATGTGCCCCGTGTGGTGTAGTATATAGAGGATGTGTCCAGTGTGGTGTAGTATATAGAGGATGTGTCCCGTGTGGTGTAGTATATAGAGGATGTGTCCCGTGTGGTGTAGTATATAGAGGATGTGTCCCGTGTGGTGTAGTATATAGAGGATGTGCCCCGTGTGGTGTAGTATATAGAGGATGTGTCCCGTGCGGTGTAGTATATAGAGGATATGTCTCGTGTGGTGTAGTATATAGAGGATGTGTCCCATGTGGTGTAGTATATAGAGGATGGGTCCCGTGTGGTGTAGTATATAGAGGATGTGTCCCGTGCGGTGTAGTATATAGAGGATGTGTCTCGTGCGGTGTAGTATATAGAGGATGTGTCCCGTGTGGTGCAGTATATAGAGGATGTGTCTCGTGCGGTGTAGTATATAGAGGATGTGTCTCGTGCGGTGTAGTATATAGAGGATGTGTCCCGTGTGGTGTAGTATATAGAGGATGGGTCCCGTGAGGTGTAGTATATAGAGGATGGGTCCCGTGTGGTGTAGTATATAGAGGATGTGTGCAGTGTGGTGTAGTATATAGAGGATGTGTCTCGTGTGGTGTAGTATATAGAGGATGGGTCCCGTGTGGTGTAGTATATAGAGGATGTGTCTCGTGCGGTGTAGTATATAGAGGATGTGTCTCGTGTGGTGTAGTATATAGAGGAGGTGTCCCGTGTGGTGTAGTATATAGAGGATGTGTCCCGTGTGGTGTAGTATATAGAGGATGTGTCTCGTGTGGTGTAGTATATAGAGGATGTGTCTCGTGCGGTGTAGTATATAGAGGATGTGTCTCGTGTGGTGTAGTATATAGAGGATGTGTCCCGTGTGGTGTAGTATATAGAGGATGTGTCCCGTGTGGTGTAGTATATAGAGGATGTGTCCCGTGTGGTGTAGTATATAGAGGATGTGTTCCGTGTGGTGTAGTATATAGAGGATGTGTCCCGTGTGGTGTAGTATATAGAGGATGTGTCCCGTGTGGTGTAGTATATAGAGGATGGGTCCCGTGTGGTGTAGTATATAGAGGATGTGTCCCGTGTGTGTAGTATATAGAGGATGTGTCTCGTGCGGTGTAGTATATAGAGGATGTGTCTCGTGCGGTGTAGTATATAGAGGATGTGTCCCGTGTGGTGTAGTATATAGAGGATGTGTCTCGTGTGGTGTAGTATATAGAGGATGTGTCCCGTGTGGTGTAGTATATAGAGGATGTGTCCCGTGTGGTGTAGTATATAGAGGATGTGTCCCGTGTGGTGTAGTATATAGAGGAAGTGTCCCGTGTGGTGTAGTATATAGAGGATGGTCCCGTGCGGTGTAGTATATAGAGGATGTGTCTCGTGTGGTGCAGTATATAGAGGATGTGTCCCGTGTGGTGTAGTATATAGAGGATGTGTCCCGTGTGGTGTAGTATATAGAGGATGTGTCCCGTGTGGTGTAGTATATAGAGGATGGGTCCCGTGTGGTGTAGTATATAGAGGATGTGTCTCGTGTGGTGTAGTATATAGAGGATGTGTCCCGTGTGGTGTAGTATATAGAGGATGTGTCCCGTGTGGTGTAGTATATAGAGGATGTGCCCCGTGTGGTGCAGTATATAGAGGATGTGTCCCGTGTGGTGTAGTATATAGAGGATATGTCCCGTGTGGTGTAGTATATAGAGGATGTGTCCCGTGTGGTGTAGTATATAGAGGATATGTCCCGTGTGGTGTAGTATATAGAGGATGGTCCCGTGCGGTGTAGTATATAGAGGATGTGTCCCGTGTGGTGTAGTATATAGAGGATGTGTCCCGTGTGGTGTAGTATATAGAGGATGTGTCCCGTGTGGTGTAGTATATAGAGGATGTGTCTCGTGTGGTGTAGTATATAGAGGATGTGTCCCGTGTGGTGTAGTATATAGAGGATGTGTCCCGTGTGGTGTAGTATATAGAGGATGTGTCCCGTGTGGTGTAGTATATAGAGGATGTGTCCCGTGTGGTGTAGTATATAGAGGATGTGTCTCGTGTGGTGTAGTATATAGAGGATGGGTCCCGTGTAGTGTAGTATATAGAGGATGGGTCCCGTGTGGTGTAGTATATAGAGGATGTGTCCCGTGTGGTGTAGTATATAGAGGATGTGTCTCGTGTGGTGTAGTATATAGAGGATGGGTCCCGTGTAGTGTAGTATATAGAGGATGGGTCCCGTGTGGTGTAGTATATAGAGGATGTGTCCCGTGTGGTGTAGTATATAGAGGATGTGTCCCGTGTGGTGTAGTATATAGAGGATGTGTCTCGTGTGGTGTAGTATATAGAGGATGTGTCCCGTGTGGTGTAGTATATAGAGGATGTGTCCCGTGTGGTGTAGTATATAGAGGATGTATCCCGTGTGGTGTAGTATATAGAGGATGTGTCCCGTGTGGTGTAGTATATAGAGGATGGGTCCCGTGTAGTGTAGTATATAGAGGATGGGTCCCGTGTGGTGTAGTATATAGAGGATGGGTCCCGTGTGGTGTAGTATATAGAGGATGTGTCCCGTGTGGTGTAGTATATAGAGGATGTGTCCCGTGTGGTGTAGTATATAGAGGAGGTGTCCCGTGTGGTGTAGTATATAGAGGATGTGTCCCGTGTGGTGTAGTATATAGAGGATGGGTCCCGTGTGGTGTAGTATATAGAGGATGTGTCTCGTGTGGTGTAGTATATAGAGGAGGTGTCCCGTGTGGTGTAGTATATAGAGGATGTGTCCCGTGTGGTGTAGTATATAGAGGATGGGTCCCGTGTGGTGTAGTATATAGAGGAGGTGTCCCGTGTGGTGTAGTGTATAGAGGATGTGTCCCGTGTGGTGTAGTATATAGAGGATGGGTCCCGTGTGGTGTAGTATATAGAGGATGTGTCCCGTGTGGTGTAGTATATAGAGGATGGGTCCCGTGTGGTGTAGTATATAGAGGATGTGTCCCGTGCGGTGTAGTATATAGAGGATGGGTCCTGTGTGGTGTAGTATATAGAGGATGGGTCCCGTGTGGTGCAGTATATAGAGGATGTGTCCCGTGTGGTGTAGTATATAGAGGATGGGTCCCGTGTGGTGTAGTATATAGAGGATGTGTCTCGTGTGGTGTAGTATATAGAGGATGGGTCCCGTGTGGTGTAGTATATAGAGGATGGGTCCCGTGTGGTGTAGTATATAGAGGATGTGTCTCGTGTGGTGTAGTATATAGAGGATGTGTCCCGTGTGGTGTAGTATATAGAGGATGTGTCCCGTGTGGTGTAGTATATAGAGGATGTGTCTCGTGTGGTGCAGTATATAGAGGATGTGTCCCGTGTGGTGTAGTATATAGAGGATGTGTCTCGTGTGGTGTAGTATATAGAGGATGTGTCCTGTGTGGTGTAGTATATAGAGGATGTGTCCCGTGTGGTGTAGTATATAGAGGATGTGTCCCGTGTGGTGTAGTATATAGAGGATGTGTCCCGTGTGGTGTAGTATATAGAGGATGTGTCCTGTGTGGTGTAGTATATAGAGGATGTGTCCCGTGTGGTGTAGTATATAGAGGATGTGTCCCGTGTGGTGTAGTATATAGAGGATGGGTCCCGTGTGGTGTAGTATATAGAGGATGGGTCCTGTGTGGTGTAGTATATAGAGGATGTGTCCCGTGTGGTGTAGTATATAGAGGATGTGTCCCGTGTGGTGTAGTATATAGAGGATGTGTCCTGTGTGGTGTAGTATATAGAGGATGTGTCCCGTGTGGTGTAGTATATAGAGGATGTGTCTCGTGTGGTGTAGTATATAGAGGATGTGTCCCGTGTGGTGTAGTATATAGAGGATGTGTCCCGTGTGGTGTAGTATATAGAGGATGTGTCCCGTGTGGTGTAGTATATAGAGGATGGGTCCCGTGTGGTGTAGTATATAGAGGATGTGTCCCGTGTGGTGTAGTATATAGAGGATGTGTCTCGTGTGGTGTAGTATATAGAGGATGTGTCCTGTGTGGTGTAGTATATAGAGGATGTGTCCCGTGTGATGTAGTATATAGAGGATGTGTCCCGTGTGGTGTAGTATATAGAGGATGTGTCCCGTGTGGTGTAGTATATAGAGGATGGTCCCGTGCGGTGTAGTATATAGAGGATGTGTCCCGTGTGGTGTAGTATATAGAGGATGGGTCCCGTGTGGTGTAGTATATAGAGGATGGTCCCGTGCGGTGTAGTATATAGAGGATGTGTCTCGTGCGGTGTAGTATATAGAGGATGTGTCCCGTGTGGTGTAGTATATAGAGGATGTGTCCCGTGTGGTGTAGTATATAGAGGATGGGTCCCGTGTGGTGTAGTATATAGAGGATGGTCCCGTGCGGTGTAGTATATAGAGGATGTGTCCCGTGCGGTGTAGTATATAGAGGATGTGTCTCGTGTGGTGTAGTATATAGAGGATGTGTCTCGTGTGGTGTAGTATATAGAGGATGTGTCCCGTGTGGTGTAGTATATAGAGGATGTGTCCCGTGTGGTGTAGTATATAGAGGATGTGTCCCGTGTGGTGTAGTATATAGAGGAGGTGTCCCGTGTGGTGTAGTATATAGAGGATGTGTCCCGTGTGGTGTAGTATATAGAGGATGTGTCCCGTGTGGTGTAGTATATAGAGGATGTGTCCCGTGTGGTGTAGTATATAGAGGATGTGTCCCGTGTGGTGTAGTATATAGAGGATGTGTCCCGTGTGGTGTAGTATATAGAGGATGTGTCCCGTGTGGTGCAGTATATAGAGGATGTGTCTCGTGTGGTGTAGTATATAGAGGAGGTGTCCCGTGTGGTGTAGTATATAGAGGATGTGTCCCGTGTGGTGTAGTATATAGAGGATGTGTCCCGTGTGGTGTAGTATATAGAGGATGTGTCCCGTGTGGTGTAGTATATAGAGGATGTGTCCCGTGTGGTGCAGTATATAGAGGATGTGTCTCGTGTGGTGTAGTATATAGAGGAGGTGTCCCGTGTGGTGTAGTATATAGAGGATGTGTCCCGTGTGGTGTAGTATATAGAGGATGTGTCCCGTGTGGTGTAGTATATAGAGGATGTGTCCCGTGTGGTGTAGTATATAGAGGATGTGTCCCGTGTGGTGCAGTATATAGAGGATGT
Organism: Phyllobates terribilis; assembly: GCF_046119375.1. Taxonomy (NCBI): domain Eukaryota; kingdom Metazoa; phylum Chordata; class Amphibia; order Anura; family Dendrobatidae; genus Phyllobates; species Phyllobates terribilis. Next base: position 397,746,267 of record NW_027362769.1, read on the forward strand.
GTCTCGTGTGGTGTAGTATATAGAGGAGGTGTCCCGTGTGGTGTAGTATATAGAGGATGTGTCCCGTGTGGTGTAGTATATAGAGGATGTGTCCCGTGTGGTGTAGTATATAGAGGATGTGTCCCGTGTGGTGCAGTATATAGAGGATGTGTCTCGTGTGGTGTAGTATATAGAGGAGGTGTCCCGTGTGGTGTAGTATATAGAGGAGGTGTCCCGTGTGGTGTAGTATATAGAGGATGGGTCCCGTGTGGTGTAGTATATAGAGGAGGTGTCCCGTGTGGTGTAGTATATAGAGGATGGTCCCGTGCGGTGTAGTATATAGAGGATGTGTCTCGTGTGGTGTAGTATATAGAGGATGTGTCCCGTGTGGTGTAGTATATAGAGGATGTGTCCCGTGTGGTGTAGTATATAGAGGATGTGTCCCGTGTGGTGTAGTATATAGAGGATGTGTCCCGTGTGGTGTAGTATATAGAGGATGTGTCCGTGTGGTGTAGTATATAGAGGATGTGTCCCGTGTGGTGTAGTATATAGAGGATGTGTCCCGTGTGGTGTAGTATATAGAGGATGTGTCCCGTGTGGTGTAGTATATAGAGGATGTGTCCCGTGTGGTGTAGTATATAGAGGATGTGTCCCGTGTGGTGTAGTATATAGAGGATGTGTCCTGTGTGGTGTAGTATATAGAGGATGTGTCTCGTGTGGTGTAGTATATAGAGGATGTGTCTCGTGTGGTGTAGTATATAGAGGATGTGTCCCGTGTGGTGTAGTATATAGAGGATGTGTCTCGTGTGGTGTAGTATATAGAGGATGTGTCCCGTGTGGTGTAGTATATGGAGGATGTGTCCCGTGTGGTGTAGTATATAGAGGATGTGTCTCGTGTGGTGTAGTATATAGAGGATGTGTCCCGTGTGGTGTAGTATATAGAGGATGTGTCCCGTGTGGTGTAGTATATAGAGGATGTGTCCTGTGTGGTGTAGTATATAGAGGATGTGTCCCGTGTGGTGTAGTATATAGAGGATGGGTCCCGTGTGGTGTAGTATATAGAGGATGTGTCTCGTGTGGTGTAGTATATAGAGGATGTGTCCCGTGTGGCGTAGTATATAGAGGATGGGTCCCGTGTGGTGTAGTATATAGAGGATGGGTCCCGTGTGGTGTAGTATATAGAGGATGTGTCCTGTGTGGTGTAGTATATAGAGGATGTGTCTCGTGTGGTGTAGTATATAGAGGATGTGTCTCGTGTGGTGTAGTATATAGAGGATGTGTCCCGTGTGGTGTAGTATATAGAGGATGGGTCCCGTGTGGTGTAGTATATAGAGGATGTGTCCTGTGTGGTGTAGTATATAGAGGATGGGTCCCGTGTGGTGTAGTATATAGAGGATGTGTCTCGTGCGGTGTAGTATATAGAGGATTTGTCCCGTGTGGTGTAGTATATAGAGGATGTGGTCCCGTGTGGTGTAGTATATAGAGGATGGGTCCCGTGTGGTGTAGTATATAGAGGATGTGTCCCGTGTGGTGTAGTATATAGAGGATGGGTCCCGTGTGGTGTAGTATATAGAGGATGTGTCCCGTGTGGTGTAGTATATAGAGGATGGGTCCCGTGTGGTGTAGTATATAGAGGATGTGTCCCGTGTGGTGTAGTATATAGAGGATGGGTCCCGTGTGGTGTAGTATATAGAGGATGTGTCCCGTGTGGTGTAGTATATAGAGGATGTGTCCCGTGTGGTGTAGTATATAGAGGATGGGTCCCGTGTGGTGTAGTATATAGAGGATGTGTCCCGTGTGGTGTAGTATATAGAGGATGTGTCCGTGTGGTGTAGTATATAGAGGATGGGTCCCGTGTGGTGTAGTATATAGAGGATGTGTCCCGTGTGGTGTAGTATATAGAGGATGTGTCCCGTGTGGTGTAGTATATAGAGGATGTGTCCCGTGTGGTGTAGTATATAGAGGATGGGTCCCGTGTGGTGTAGTATATAGAGGATGTGTCTGTGTGGTGTAGTATATAGAGGATGTGTCCCGTGTGGTGTAGTATATAGAGGATGTGTCCCGTGTGGTGTAGTATATAGAGGATGTGTCCCGTGTGGTGTAGTATATAGAGGATGGGTCCCGTGTGGTGTAGTATATAGAGGATGTGTCCTGTGTGGTGTAGTATATAGAGGATGTGTCCCGTGTGGTGTAGTATATAGAGGATGTGTCCGTGTGGTGTAGTATATAGAGGATGGGTCTCGTGTGGTGTAGTATATAGAGGATGTGTTCCCGTGTGGTGTAGTATATAGAGGATGTGTCCCGTGTGGTGTAGTATATAGAGGATGGGTCCCGTGTGGTGTAGTATATAGAGGATGTGTCCCGTGTGGTGTAGTATATAGAGGATGTGTCCGTGTGGTGTAGTATATAGAGGATGGGTCCCGTGTGGTGTAGTATATAGAGGATGTGTCCTGTGTGGTGTAGTATATAGAGGATGTGTCCGTGTGGTGTAGTATATAGAGGATGTGTTCCGTGTGGTGTAGTATATAGAGGATGTGTCCCGTGTGGTGTAGTATATAGAGGATGTGTCCCGTGTGGTGTAGTATATAGAGGATGTGTCCCGTGTGGTGTAGTAGTATAGAGGATGTGTCCGTGTGGTGTAGTATATAGAGGAGTGTCCCGTGTGGTGTAGTATATAGAGGATGTGTCCCGTGTGTGTAGTATATAGAGGATGGGTCCCGTGTGGTGTAGTATATAGAGGAGTGTCCCGTGTGGTGTAGTATATAGAGGATGTGTCTCGTGTGGTGTAGT